>NW_011888868.1:4956058-4998056 GCF_000151845.1 Pteropus vampyrus | reverse complement strand
TTTTTTTTTTCTAGTTCTATAAAGTGTAAAATTAGATGATTGAGTTGAAACTTAACATCTTTGCACTGCTTTCACTGAATTTTATGTTTAGCTATACTGTGTTGTTATTTTGATTTGTCTCTAGATATTTTCTCATTTTCTCCTTGATTACTTCTTTGACCCACTGGTTGTTTAAAAGTATGATGTTTAATTCATATTCATAATTCCACATATCCTTGAATTTTACAGTTTTCCTTCTGCTATTTCTACTTTCATTTCATTGTGATAAGAAAAAAAATTATTTTGTATAATTTTAAACTTTTAAAATTCCTTAACACTTGTTTTGTGACCTAACATATGATCTATTCTGGAGAATGATCTATGGTCACTTGAGAAACATATCTATTCTACTATTGTTTGGTGAGTGTTCTGTTTGTGTCTCTTAGGTTTAATTGACTTATAGCATTGTTCACGTCTTCTGTTTCCTAGTTGATCTCTCTCTTTTTTATCCATTATTGAAAGTAAAGTATTGAAGTCTGGCTTTGGCAGACTGACTATTATTATTGTAGAGCTGTGTACTTCTCCCTTCGATTCTGTCAAAATTTGCTTCTAATGATGATTTTAGAAATCTGATGTTTGATACAAAGTACCTATAATCATTATACCTTCATGGTAAATTTCACCTTTATTATTCTACAAAGTCATTCTTTGTCTAGGAACAGTTTTTTACTTATATCTATTTTGTCTGATATTATTAAAGCTACTTTTGCTTTCTTTTGGTTAATATTTACATGGAACATCTTTTCTCATTTTTTTTTTTTTTTTATTTTTCAACCTATATATGACCTTAGATATAAAATGAATCACTTGTACACAGACTATGATAGGATCCTGGGTTTTATTGTTGTTTTGTTTATTTGTTTTAATCCATTCAGCTATTCTATGGCTTTTCATTGAGGAGTTTGATCCATTTACTTTTAAATTAATTGCTGATATGAAAGGACATATGATTGTCATTTTATTAATTGTTTTCCATGTATCTTGTAGCTTTTTTGTCTCTCATTTTCTTCCCTAATGCTTTCCTTTGTGTTTAGTTGATATTTTTATGGCAACATTTTTTATTCCTTTCTCATTTTCTTTTGTGTTTATTCTATAATTATTTTCTTTGAGATGACCATGGTGATTACATACAACATCCTGTAGTTGCAACAATCTATTTTAAACTGATAACAATTTACTTTAAAAAACTTTAATTCTTTATAATCTCATCCTCATTTTGTTATTAATGTTACATATTGCATTTTTAGACATTAAATGTCTATTGACTTAGATTTATTTTTATATCTGTCCATGCATTTGCTTGCACCAGAGAAGTTTACATTTATATATGGCTTTTAGTTACAATCTTGGGACCTTCCACTGTAAAGAATCTTTTTAGTATTTATAGGAGGGAAGTCTTGTGGTAATGAATATCCTATGCTTTTGTTTTTTTGAGAATGTCTTAACTTTTTCTCTTATTTTTGAAGGATAGTTCACCAGATATAGTATTCTTGCTCGACAATACAGAAAGTCCTCTGTAACAGGAGTGCCCAACCTTTTTGGCACCGGGGACTCCTATGAAAATCTAATGCCCGATGATCTGAGATGGAGCTAAGGTGGTGATGCTAGCGCTGGGGAGAGGCTGCAAATACAGAAGAAGCTTCATTCACTTACCTGCTGTTCACCTCTTGCTGTGTGGCCTGGTTCGCAACAAGCCACAGACTGGTAGTGGTCTGCAGCTCGGGGGTTGGAGACCTCTGCTCTATAACGATGATTTCTTTAAGGATGTTTTGATGTAATTTTGATAAGGAAAGAACAATTTGATTCTCAGCTGGGGACACTGTTGTATGGAGTATGCATGCTCTCCTACATCTACATAGATTTTCTCTAGTTTCTCACACGTCCCAAAGATGTGCGTATTAGTTTAGTTGGCATGTCTAAATTGTTCAGAATAAATAAGTGTGTGTGTGTATGTGTATATGCATGTGTGTGTGCGTAGTGTAATGGAATATCATCTCTTTTGCCTTGAGCTGCTGAGATAGGCTTTAGCTACCCATTAATTCCATTCTCAACTGGAATTAACAGGTTGAAAATTTTTATTAATCTTTTTTTAAATGTATGTATAGCTTACTTTTATTTCAGTATTTTATATTAGAATGGTTTGGGTCATTGTTTAGAAGTTTAGTGATGTTTTTGTTGCCAGAAATATGTTGTCAGAAATAAGAACTTAACTCTCATTTATATCAATTAGCATATGATAAAATTGGTTTTACTACACATTGTTTTACTCAAAGACATAGCTTCTAAGAACCTATTAATTTACTCTATTATTTTCCAACACTTTAATTATATCCCACTGTCTTCTGACATGTATTTCTCAGTTTCAGCTGAAAAATACACTGATATCTTGATGATTGCTTTTAAGTGTCAAGTCATGTTTTTCTTGCTACTCTAAAAATTCTCTTTCTTTGACTTTTGGAAATTTAATAATAATGTGCATGGATGTAGGTTTCTTTAGGTTTACCTAAATTGAAGTTTTTGAGCTTCTTGGATTTGTATATCTATGTATTTCCTCAAATTTTGGAAGTTTTCAGCCATTATTTCTTCAAATAAGCTCTCTGTCCCTTTCTTTCTTCTCATTTGAAACTCCCATAATGCACATATTGGTCTATTTAATGGGTCCCATGATTTCTTAGGCTCTGTTTATGTTTCATTATTCTTTTTTTAATTTTTGCTTCTTAGACTTGATAATTTCAAATAATTTGTCTTCAAACTTGTTTATTCTTTATTCTGCCTGTTAAATTATGTTGTTGAACTATTCTGTTAAAATTTTTAATTCAGTGTTTTGTATTTGTTTTACCTCCAAATTATTGTGTTTTCTTTATAATTTCTATTTCTTTGTTATATTGTTATTTTTGTTCATATGTCCTCTTTCCTGATTTCCTTTATTGTTTGTCTGTGGTTTCCTTGACTTTTGAGCATATTGGAGACAGTTGTTTTAAAATCTTTATCTACTATTCTGATGCATGTATTTCTTCAGAGATGGTTTCTGGGTATTTATTTTGTTTCTTTGAACAGGACATAATTTTCTTTACTTTCTTTGCCTTGCCAAATTTGTTGAAAACTGGTTATTTAAAAAATCAGCTACTTCTTTTAATCTTTACAGACTGGCATGAATGACTTTTACTAATAAGTGAGATCCTGAGTCTTAGGATCAGCTTTGGTGGAAGCTTAATGTAGTCTCACATCTTTTCTGTGTTCTGTGTTTTCTGTGCATGTATCCTGTCTGGGCCTGTGTGTGTGCTTGCTTTTTGTGTGTGTGTGGGGGGGACAGGTTGGGAGGTGACTATTTTAAATGTCTCAAATTCCCAAAGTATCTCACTTCAGCTTCTTGGGAGCCTTAAGTGTTGTATTATATTTTTTTGCTCATAGTATCTTGCTTCCTTTTGTCCATAGGTCTGTAACTTCCTTGCAATTTTCACACGCCATGATACACATTACTGTCTTCCATAGTCTCCATAGCCTAAAATCCAAACTATGCCATTGTTCTCTGTCTGACCTACAAGTTAGATAAGACAGAAAACAGCCCCCCAGGCAACTCACAGAGACATTGCAGACAAATTCCACTCAGATCCTTTTATTCTGATGTAAGAAATGTAGAATTAAGCCTTCTGACTATGCTGTGCTGTCCCAGAAAGGAGGTGGGGCAAGGTGATTATAATCACCAGAAACTTTCTACCATTTTTAACTTGACATTTTTGTGATCATATATTTGCTTGATTTATATAGATATTTGGTTATTTTAGTCTGTCTATAATTTATTTAATGTACTGTGAAAAAACAAGAGCCTGGGGTTTGCTAGTCTACCATTCCAGTACTGTAAAGAGTGAAGATTTTAAAACAAATTATATCACTTAACTACTTTGATAAAAATCTTTAGTTTCCTATTTCCCTTAAAATACTACCGAATTTTTTTTCTTAGAAACTACTATTTCTTACATGATCTGATACTGCCTAGAGTTTTTAACTCCTAATACATAATCATCCACCTTTAACACAGCTTTTAGTCACATGGGTCTTCTTTCTGCTTTATAAACCAACTCAGATCTTCCATCATAGAGGTTGCATTTGTCTTTTTCTCTACCAAGTACACTTTCCCCAGGATGCTGAAGAATTATCTCTTCCTAATATTTTTGTTCTTAACTAAAATGATATATCTTCAGAAGATCTTCCTGACCACCATAATTAAGTCAACTGGCACTTTTTTTTTTTCCTTCAGCTAACTTGTCTGTTTATCCAACTGTCTGTTTATATGTCTCTCTTACTAAAATATTAAGTGAACAGCAACATAACAAGAGCACTGAAGACTAGTTGTGGCTTCCTTTAAACCTGAGAGTTTAACATAACAGCAGACAGACAGATATCTAATTTAATTAGATGGGATTTGAAGTTGATATACTCT
The DNA here is from genome assembly GCF_000151845.1 of Pteropus vampyrus. NCBI lineage: Eukaryota > Metazoa > Chordata > Mammalia > Chiroptera > Pteropodidae > Pteropus > Pteropus vampyrus. The sequence goes on along the minus strand of NW_011888868.1, from coordinate 4,993,576 downwards.
GGAATAGAAATTTCAGGGAGTTTTTTTAATCATATTTTCTGAAGCTAGGTATAAAATTCATACAGATTTTTTGAGTACAGATCAATTTTTTATTTAAAATTAATTTTTAATTTTTAAATGAAATATACCTGATGTACATCTGCTAGCTAAAATTATTGAATGCTATATGTATTTTCTTCCATATATTTTGCATGCTTTTTTTATATAGTTACTTATTTTTAAAGAAAATAATTACAGGTATAGTTAGAGCCTCATTCCTCATGTTTTACAACTCTCTTCTTCTCCAGACTTAATGGTTATTATAACATTGTTTTTCTTTCAGCCACAACAGAAAGGCCAGACTTAAAGAATTTCCTCATCTCTTAACTCTGATCCCACATATATTCTACAAATCAATGCTTCTCAATCTTTAATGCGTATATATATATATATATATATATAACCTCTTGACATTTGGCCTTCTCCTTCTTCAAAGCTAGCAACAGAGAATCTTTCATGTTAGATTATGCTTTTGCTTCAGATTTTTCTCCTGCTAGAAAAGGTAGCCCGTATTAAGGACTTACCTAACTGTGTTTGGTCCACTAGAGGATAATCTCTCTATCTTAAATCAATTTATCTGAGATCTTAATCAATATGCAAAAATCCCTTTACAACAGCCCCTAGATTAGCATTCAGTTGAATAACTGGGAAAAGATCTGTGTACACCAGGGACCAGGAATTTGGAGAACTATCTTAGAATTCTGCTTAATAAACCTTCTAAGTTAAAAAGAAGGTTTTCACTTACAATGGGAATCAACACTGCCTCTGAAATTTCTCCATGCTGAACTCAGCGGACTATACAGCAAGATCATGAAGTGCTTATATTTAGTCTTTTATTCACCAAATACAATTTTTCCACATTATGTTTGCTAAGTACAATTTTATTCACGAGAGACAATATGCTATTGAGTAAGACAATTGATTTCTAGAACATTAGAGAGTTTTGTCTTTAGTGAATAGCAGGACTAGAAGATTAGAAGTTCTCATGGAATCCATATTTTAATAAGGCAAAGAAAAAATAATTGAATATATATATTTCTTGTTATAACACTTATTAATTTAAATTATAGCTATAACATATACACATATATATCACATATTTAAATATAATTTAAATTAAAGGTAAGTACTATGAACAGAAAGTAAGATACAGAAAAGAATGATATAATTTAGAGTGGGGAGTGTATTAGGTAACCTATTCAGAGAAGGACTTCTGATGAGGTGATATTGACACAAATTGCTGAACAAAATGAGAGAGTAGACAAGAAATGAATGCAAAAATCCAAGTCTGTAACAATCTTAGCCTTTTTAAAGACAGCAAAGAGGCTTATGCAGAAGTGACTAAATGACTAAATGAATAAGAGGTGGGTAGTGAGCAATGAGGAAGGAGAGGGGAGCTAAAGCCAGATTTGGTAGAAACCTGAAACTCAGTGTGACTGACAACATCAGCATCACTTGGAAGCTTGTAAGAAATACAGAATTTCTGGCTTCTTTTTAGGCCTGCTGAGTCATAATTTACACTTTAACAAGATTCTCAAGTGATTCATTTGCATGTAATGTTTCAAAAACACTGACTACAGGTAAAGAGCATTGTAAGATATCTTAGTTTTTATTATTATTGATGAAAAGTTTAGGAAAGGCACTGATATGATTTGACTTAAGGTTTTAAAAGCTACTCTGGCTTGTGGAGAATAAAGCTTAGGAAAGGGTTACAATATTTAGTAGGCTACTGTTATGGTACATATTAGAGATGGTGATAGTTTCATGGTGCTTTCACTCTCCACCTGTAAAATAAGAATCAGTATATTACTGACTGGAGTGACAGATGGATTATGTGATACAGAATCAATGCATTCTATTCTTAAAATTAAATTATGGCCATTTTTCTGCAATTCTCAGATGAAAGTTAATTTAGTGAAATTTATTATTTACATTTAAAAACTTTGGCACATGCTTTTCTGTGTTAGTTTTAATGTGGAGAAAGACAGCTAGTATTTATACAATCAAGAAGATAATTAAAAGTGATAGAGCAACTTTAATATGTCTTTAACAAAGATCTTTATGAAATCTTTAAATAGTGAAAAAATAATACCTATAAATATAAGTAATAGATCAAAATAGATAGGGAGGAAAAGATCTAATTGGACATTTTGACAATAAAAAATTTTATTGAAATTTGAAAATAGATGGGATACACTCTTGGCTGGGCAGAAAGAACAAATTGAGGAAGTGGACAATGATAGTGAACATTTACCTAGAATACATCACAGATGATAAAAACATGCAAACTATGAAAGAACAATTAAGGGGTATGGGGTATCTATTTATACAAACCAATATACACTTGATATAAGTTCCAGAAGGAAAGGATAAAAAAGCAAGAGTGGAGAAGCAGTATTCAAAATGATAGTGACTGAGAATTTTCTAGAATTGAAAGACAAGTATATGCATATGAAAAATATACTCTGAACATTAAACAAAATTTTAAAAATTCTCTCACTTAGAAACATCATAGAAAAACTAAAGAACATTAAGAATAAAAGCATATTTTTTAACAATGGGAAAAATCCTATATAAACAAAAAGTGGGTTGGAAGCATTCCTCCAGTCTACAATGTTGCAGCAGTACCAGTTGTGGCATATTAAGACACTTTCTAAACAGTTTGTAAACTGCTCTAGACTGAGCCTCAGATTATCCTTACAATTGCCCTTTCTGACCTATCAACTCCTCCATCACAGCATGTTGAGTTTCTCTAAGATCCAGTACTTGAAAGAGCTGCTTCTGGCACAGCAGCATGAGGTCAAATGTTGTGACTGCTGAGCATTCTGATTTGTCGTTGCCTGAGATAAACTGCATTAAAATATTAAAAAATCATTTCAAAATGGGTAAAAACTATAACTATCAATAGAGATGCCTAATCATAGCTCAAGAAAAATAAAGATATTTTCAAGCATTCACAAATGAAGAGAATTTTTCAGTAAATTCTAAAACTTACTGAAAATACTACCAAAGATAAGTATTCCTTTGGATATATAAGTGAATCTAAGGCAAAAAAATAGAATACAATAAATAAAGATGAGCATCAATGTGGTAAAATTTACTTAAAAGTGATAAAAAACAATAAAAATAAATACAGTTACTTAATGGAATAAAAACTTTGAACTATAATTCTGGGCAAAAATTACAGAGAAGTTTTTATGGGAGGAAAGCAAAGAGATTAAAATAGTATTTAAAATCTGCTGTTTCCTATCTCAGTTGGTAGAAAAATCAAGATGTTTAATAAAATTAGACCCTATTAGAAAAAGTTAGAGACACATAAATATGTTAAATATATGGTAACTATCATAAAAAGAAACCTGAACAAAAGATATGTATGGGCATTTCACAGAAGAATAAATGGTAAATATAGATAAAACTGTACATTTTCTCTAATAAACTAGGTAATGCAAACTAAGACCACAATGAGAGACATTTTTAGACCCATTAAAAGTGCAGAATCTAAGAATCCTGACAAATGGGAATTTTTATATTTATATAACTTATTTTTACAAAACATGAAAAAATAACATGTTACTGAGCTCGTGATGTAAAGAAACTCATACAGTGTTTCATCAAAGTCTTCCAAGTTGAACATAAATATTTCACGCATCACCAGTTCCTCTCCTAAGGAAACTTACTCAAACATGCACCAGGATAAATGTATATGAATGTTTGTAGCACCATTGTTCATAACAGCAAAAAATGGGACACAACTTGAATGTCCATCAATAATAGAATGGATAATTTGTGTATACTAATGTAACAGAGCACTAAACAGAAGTAAAAATAAATAAAATACATTTTGTGAGTAAGCATGGGTCACTCTTAGAAATATAACAAGAAATAGAAGATCGCATACCAAATTATAACATTTTTATGAAAACAAAAATAAACAAAACAAAGTGATATATGCTTTGGGATACATAGGAAATATACAGCATGATTTGAGATAGCGAAAAAAAGGGGGGAGGGGATGGGAAACAATAATACATTTCTAGCAGTTGAGAAATAGTTAAACACACTATGTTATATGTGTATGATGTGGTAACATAGAGCAGTAAAAATAGGTAAAATATGTCAATATGTGTAAACACAAGTTGCTAAAATACGATTTTGAATGAATAAATCATGCTATACAACATAATGCACTGCATGATTCCATTTATGTAAGCTAGAATCACAAGCTTTTTAGTTTATTGACATACATGTATAAGCAGTAAAAACAGAAAGTGTACTAACCATATACCTACATTCATAATGGTAGCTGTATCTGGGGCGAGAAGTATGATTTGAAATAGGGGATCAAGGCATTTCGATTGTGGATACATGTGTGTTTTTGTATTCTCGAATATTTTAGTATACAAAAAAATATGAATTTAACAGAATGAAGAGCATACATGTGAAAGTCTGAAGGATCTATTTCTAGCTATGCCTCTGTGCTAAGTACTTGAGACCATCCATTCACCACAGCAGCCTTAAAGGTCCACATTTCTAAAAACAAATTATAAGACAATTTATTAAGGTACTTTTTGGCTCTCGCAGCCTATAGTGGGCATATAACTTATAATTTCACTCTGTTTTAGTGACTGTGCCACTGGCTGAGATGTTCTAGTAAGTTGTCCATTAGCCCAGAAAATCTCTAAGAAAGAGATTTCGGTTTAACATGCCCAAATGATTCTGTGCCTATCAATGACCTTGGGTAACCCTATGCACAGGTTTTCATTCATTGGGTTATTGCTGATGTTTATATGACATAGAGTAAAGGAAATAAACACATGTCATCTAAAAGAGGAGGCTTTATTTTGCATAGTTTCTCTTGAGGGAACAATGGAATGACAAAAAAGTAAAAACAAAAGCAATAACAAAAACAAACGCAAAACAAAAACAAAAACAAAACAAAACTATGTCACAGCTGTGAGCAGAGTGAGCACTTACTGGTCTTGGTTCAAATCTTTTACACATGAGGAACTCTGAGACTGCCAAATGGAATTTCAGATGTGGATAGGCCTGAATTCAAATTTTCTGCACTACATAGCTTATGGATCTGTAACTCGGGTACATTACTTCTTTGAGATTCAGCATCCTACCTCTTAGAATTACCGAAAGGAAGAAATACAGTGAGAGAATGCAGATAGAACATCTAATATACCTCCTGGCATATAAAACATCATCAATAAATGATAGCTAGTATTATTTTAGCTATACTTCCACTTAAATTACTAGCATCATTTTATTAGTAATAATAACAACTAATTTTTAATGTTTTATACATGCATTCATAAGCATTAACTCACAATATATTCATAATATAGGTAAATATATAGTATTCTTGAAACAAAACCAGGTCACTGCTCTATTTTACCAACAGTAAGAGGTTTCTAGAGATGTAACACTGTATAAATCATGTACATAATTCCTGAATATTTTGCATAAAGGACCTCACTCAGATCAATCAGCTTTAGAATGTTCATGGTTCATAGCTCTTACAATATGTGCAAAGTAATCAGAAAATTCATATTTTTTCCACTAACAACATAAATTTGAAGTCATTGTGTAAATGTAATATGCTTTATTCAGAAACCATTAAACCTTAAAAATTAACGATAACAATACTGTATCTTTTAATAGGATTATAAACTTTCCAAAGTATTTTTAGACATATTCTTTCACCAGATAATGGGAATCCAAACCAACATCTCATAAAAGAAAGATAACCGCATGAAGGGTGTTCTCTTTTTATACAAACGACTTATAAAAGATATGTTTACGAGTTTCCTTCTTTAGCAGTACTCTATGATCTTTATAATTTGTAGAAAAGCAGGGCACTATCTGGAAAGCACTTATTGTGGGGTTGGCCAAACTTGAGTCTCTATGACCTTAGGCAAACTATTAACTTCCTTAAGGTATAGTTTCCCATCTGTTAAAAGATGGCTAATAATATTTATTCCTCAGATGTTAGAAAGATTAAATTACCTCTCTATAGAATCATGTCTAGTATATTACATAAATATTAAATAAATGGTGAATTCCTCTTCTTTTATTTTAATCTCTCATCTTAGCAGACTGGGGTTCTAAAATTTAGAGATTTTGGGGAGAAGTTACCTGTGAACTCTAGAAGCAGCCTGGAATGAGGCAAAGGGGTCCTAAATAAGACATTATGGCAGGTCTCACTTTCAGCAGCGGAATAAGTTAGTCTCTGAGTAAAAGACGAGTCTTGATATTTCTTGCAATTCTCATAAGGAGTTATCACCTGTCGTCAGTTATCTGTAGGGAAGTAGGTAAAAGTTATACCTATAATTAGGGTAAAATGTGATATGGAATAAATAATGTTTCATCTTTAATTTCCAGAGTAATAGTGTGGTCCTCACTGGAGGAGAATTTTGTCCAGTGGAGTATTGCTAGAGTCATCAGCTAGAGAGTCAGTGCTATTACTCCAGTGCAAATAGGCTATAGTAGTAATAGTAAAGGCCATTCTTTCTGAATACTGTGAGAGTGTTCCATCCAGCAATCTCAGAAAAAGATGGAGATACTTGGAGGGGGAAGCTAATTTTTAATAACAAGATCATAGACTTGTATCAACCTAGAAAAATATTTAGCACACGAAACACTCCATCCTCTTTTTTTTTTTTGTAACAGTATTTTCACCTAAATAAAAAAATTAAATAGATTGGTGGTCTCTGTTTTGACTCCTGTATTCAGCTCCAAGCTTTACTTTTGGCTTTGTTCTATCAAACTGGTGACTTGATTTTGTTAAAGCTGTAGAGTGTTGGTCATAGAAAATAAATTATCCAGGATGGAGAAATGACAGGACTGTTGGCTTGGAGCTTTGATGACTATCTGGTTGTTCTATCTATGAGTAAGAAGTCTTTGTTTTGTCATCCGAAGACACATTATAGTGCTTTATAAGAGAAAGCTCACTGACATTTGGATCACAAGACTTACTCAAAATAATCCCCTTTATCTTTAAATGAGTATTTTTTTCTCCCCAAAATAAAATACTCCAGGATAGAAAGTCAAAAACTTTACAAAATTATAAAACACTGCAGGAAGTTTTCTAGTGCTGCCATAAGTGAGTCACGGAAATGACAACCAGTTGGTATTTTCTATTCAACTAGCTTATATTTTACTAGTCAGCACTAGCATATCTCATCCTATAGCAAGCAACTATGTGGTGATTAAAAATGATATGTTTTGTATTGATTCAAGAGCTGTTGTTCAGGGCATTGCACAGAAAAACACTTACTTGAAAAGTGAAATAATATTCTCTTTTTGGCAGAAAACAATGGCCGATTTCATTTGCCCTGTGCATGCCACTGGAGAGGTTCAAAATTGCAAACAGATCAGTGGACATTTATGAGATTCACATGCAGAATTTCCATATGAGTTGTCTTTATAAACGTAAATTATTTTTATGTTTATTTAACAGATTTTTCTCATCTTCATTCAGTGGGAATGAACTTTTGGGCCTGGAAATGTCTTCTTTGTGTTTGTTATTGCCGAGGAGATTTGAAATGATTTTAGAGTGTCAGTGTTTGTAAAAGCAAGGTGATTTTTTTATTGATTGAGCAAATTATGTTCTTAGAAGTGATTCCAGTATTTACATCATATATGATACAAATTTTAATAAAAAAAACATGAGATTTGAAGTCAGATCTAACAATGTTTCCTCTCTCTCTGCTGCTTACTGAATCAGTAATGTAAAAAAATAAAAAATAAAAAATAAACTCTCTAAATTTAAGTTTCCACATATTTGAAATGGAGATGAAAATATTTTTCCTGAGTTCTTCCAGACAATATTACATACTAACCTAAATGTTAAGATGCATGATGCAAAGAGAAAGAGAAATGAGAGAAACTAATGTAAAATCTGTGAGAAAATATTATGGATACAGAAGGTGATCAAGTCCCATTGAGGGGAAAGTAGCAGCTTGGAGTAAAAAGCTACTGAAGAATGGTCAGAGAATGTGTTGGAATACTCTTTTTACTGTGACCTTTTCTCCCTAATGTTTCTCAGAATAGACTATTGACCATCTTTTGATCCAACATGGTTGGTCAGGAACAGCAGAACTACCCACACACTGTCCAGGAATGTTGAGGGTATCAAAAGAACAGCCGTTGAGAAATGCTGATGGAAGGTAGACCTCAATACATTTAAGAAGGAGAGCTGGTACACAATAAATTCCTTGTGCACCCATATAGCATGTAACTCCAAGAGTTAGGCAACTATATTTGAAAAGCACAAACTAGAGAAGAGAGATGAGTAAGTATCCTGAGTATCAGGGAGCTGAAAGAGGATGTGGCAAAGAGTAGATATGCACATTGGGATATGTCTCTTTCCCAATATAGACAACCCCTGACCCCCATCCAGGACTGTCCCAGACTTTAAGTATGGCATAAGCTGAAGCCTAGGATTTGCCTTTTCTCAGAAATATATCAACTATTAAAGTAGCTGAGTACCACAAGGAATTATGAGATAATGAAAAAATAACAAGTCATTTGGGAGATAGAAAGCTTGAAAAGGAAAAACAATAAATTAATCTCTTTCTGATACCCATTGAGAATGAGGATTTAAAATAACATTCAAAGATAGAGAAGGTAATATTGGTAATAAGAAAATAAAAAAGTACAATGGTTATATAGAAAATAATCAAATTAAAATACTAAATAAGAACATTATAATAGTTGAAATAATTGATATATAGGTGAATAAAAAACTTCACAAAGAAAAAATAGTGACTTGGAGATCTCTTTCCCAGAATTTATCAGAAATATATATTAAAAATAAGTTAATAAATAGAAAGAGAAGGGAAGAAGTGATTAAAAAAAAAAATAGGCCCAGAAGATAAAATAAAATACATGGAGAAAAAAGCAATAACTTACTTAAATAAGTTATTCTAAGATATTTCTCATAATTAATGGAAGATGACTTTTCATTGAAGTGGTTCATGGACATCACAAGGTAAATAAGAAAAAAAAAAAATCCTTGACATCACAGTGAAATTTAGGTAGACCAAATAAATGACAAAGGGAGATTTTAAAAACTTCTGGAATAAAGAATCAAATTTATATGAGATATCTCAAGAGGAACAATGGCTGCAATGAGATGATTGTTATTTTCGATATTTTTAATCTGGATAATGTTTACAATTTTGTATCAGTAAAGGTAGAAAGAGTTTTAAATCATCATAAGAGAACTTAATAAGGACAATAAATCAAGACGATAATAACAGCCATGAATATACATGAGCCTAAGCTTGTAGTCCCGAAATGTATGAAATGGCAACTGACAAAGTTGAGGAACAAATAGGTAAGCTAAAACTTGTAGTTCAATAATTTAATATATAATTTTCAGAAACTAACAGGTCAAACAAACTATAATCAATTTATATAGAAGATATACACAACCCAATTAATACATTATGTATATGTATAATGTATGTGTAGATAGATGTGTATCACCAAAAATAAAAAAAAAATAAGTTCATAAGATAATACTTATAAAATTATCAGAAATAGACCACAAATGAAGTTTCACAAATTTCAAAAACATAAAATCATGTATACTAAGCCATCTGGCTAGAATGCTTATAATTGGTAATCATAATAAAAGAGACACTTCAAAATTCTATTTTAGATAATTAAAAAAGATGCCAAAAAGATTTTGAAGAGTAAGAGTATTATGGGAATGCATTTGAAAACATAGATGACATAATAATCTTAAAAAAACACATGAAATATCAAAAACTGTCAATGAAATAAGGAGCATGAGTTTTTCAGTATGTGTTAAAGTAATTGATGTGGTCAGCAAAGGATTAGCCAACGAATTCTATAAACTTTCAAGAAATAGGTATTATTAACTTAGAAATTTTTTTTCCAGGAAATAGAAAAAAAAAAAGGAGGGATGTTTCCCAGCTCATTTTATGGATTTAGAGTAAGTATATTTTCAATATACATAAGATTTCTAAAAATCAGTGATGGGAAGGGTGTGACCATTATACTACTGATTCACAATTGACTGAGAGATTAGGATAAAAAGTTCAGAAACATAACTGTGTATTTATAGTAGATACAACTGGCATGACAAAATAGTCAGAAAATGTTAAGAATATAGGCCCACTGAATGGAGAAAAGTAAAGTTGGATACCTCTCATTCAATATATAAATATGAAATACAGAATGCTCGAAAATCTTAAACGCTATAAAGGGAGAAAATGTAGGTAAATATCACTGGGATCTGGAGTAAATGTGGGAAAAAGAGAGAATATCTCAGATCCCCAAACCAAAAACTTTAAGGATAAAAGTTAATGAGTTTCATTACATTAAAAAAAAAAAAAATCAAGAAACACATGGCCGATTAAAAGAGATCATTTGCAACAACTAAAACCAATTAAAGACTAATATCTTGAATATAGAATAACTTCTACAAACCCACAAAAATAACATATGCTGTTGTCAAAAAATAAATAAATAAAACATCTCATTAGAAATGGATGGATAATATATCATAGTAGATAACTTTAAAAAGGTAATAAGTTCATCTGATTTATGGTTTACAAATACATAAAAACATTGAATATTATTTAAAAATAATGAAATGTAAATCATAGAGCACTGAGATACCATTTTTTCTTGTCATATATATAAAGAAAGCATAATACAAATGCTTTCTTTTTTGCAACAGTGTGAAGAACTAGGTACTTATCTATATGTTAGCACCCAAATGATGAAAAAAATTATAATAAAATAATTAGAAATATGAATATTTATTGTTATGTTCATTGTGACATTATTTGTAACAATAAATTGAAAACAAAACTAAGTGTATAACAATTGAGACTTCTAAAAGTGTGTTATAGTGCATCCAAGAAAGTAATGAGCCATTAAGGATAAAGTCACAAGGCATTTTTATTAGTGGAAAAAGGTATTTCTATGCATGTATAAATTATACCACAAAAAGAAAGTTTAAATTATTTATTGTTTATTATGTATGGTATGTGTATGTATGTATGTAAATACATGTTAATTCACATTTAAATATTGAAAAAAGTTGTATTTAAAATAAACAATAGAGTTATAGTTTATGATTTATTTTTAAATATTAATTTCTACTATTCAATAAATGTGTCTTACTTAAATTAAGTAAAAATAACCTTTCATAGGAAAATATTTGTAACAATTTAAAAAATGTATTTTTGGGTGTCCAGCCTTAATATGAGATTAAATAAGGTTTATAACATGAGAGAGACAGAACAAAAAAGAGAACATTTTCTAAATTTTTCTTTCTCATTTCTCTGATTAAACCTGCTTTGGACTACATTTATTTTCTTGCAAATGAGAAGCAATTTACTTCAAATCTCCTTTTATTCTGGTTTTTATTACAAGGAAAATACAAGCTGATTTGTCCAGTCTTATTTAAATTCTAATTTTCAGAGGACTTTATGGGTACCACATTCATGTTGCTTTCTACATGATAATATCATTATTTATGAACATGCTTTTCTTCCACTAAGTTGTAAATTTCTTTGGACATACCTGTTCTTTTCACTGAAGCTACCTCTATTAGAGCCATTTTCAGATGTTTTACTATGACACATCTTCAGTGACTAAAAGATATAAGGGTGTAGGCCTAATATGGCTACTTGTCTATTTTTCATGCTGTGAAGCCAATAATTTTGTAAGCTAGCCCATTCTGTTGTTAGACTGCCAAACTGTTTTTTTTTTTTTTCTAATAGGTGAACTGCACTTATTTTTCTTTATGAATCTAGCCATTGAGTCTAGCTCTGCTCCTTGGAGAAACATAAAAAGTATGGCCTCTTGATTATATGGCAGTTTTACATTTGAAGGGAGTCACCCAGGTCCTCTCAGACATTCCTCTACTGGGTTAAGTGGCTCTGTGTCCTCATGTAGCACAGTTTCCTGGCACTTGTTCCAGGCAATTGTGATGATTTCTCCTGAATGATCTTCCCAAGACAGGCCACAATGTTCCTAATTTAACCAACCTTTTACTGAACACAGTGAAACAATCATCACCTTTATTTGGGAGAATATATTCCTATAATAATCACCTGATTGTTTTGCCTTTACTTTTTCAGCAAATATGGGCCATTACCAAATTACACATCTCTTTCAGTTCTTTGTTCCAGTTTTTTGATATATGTTTATATTGTGTGGGTACTCAGCCCTGCAAGTTTGTGTCACTGACTACATGGTCAGTAATTCCAGGGTTTTTATTTACCTATTTTATTTTTTCACTCAAGCTATTGCTTTAAATAAGAATTAGTAATACACCTAGAAAGTTAATTTTTTATGATAATTTCCTCACCCTGACACTTCTGAATCATGTGCAACATTAGTACAGAGCCAGCATGATTTCTAGAGCACAGAGGCCGTACTGTAAAAAGTTTACATACAAGTCTCAGGAGTAGACACTGATAGAAAGCAGAGAACCAAGAGGCCAGATTCAAAAATAGTGTTCACAAAATATTGTTACATAAAGAAAAAGGTTAAGGTTGGTTAGAGGCACCAGCTTTAGGTATTGCTGTATGTTGCCACAAAACTAACATTTATTGAGTTCGTATTACAATTGTTCAGTAAATTATCTCATTTAATATTCTCGACAACTCTGTAAGAAAATTTATTTTCCTCATTTCATATTTCAGGAAAACGAGTCCTAAAAATGTTACTTACTTGTCCATAAGGTACCCTCAAGTTCTGACAGAGACATCTTTTTTCCTCTCTTCATATTTCTGCCTGAGTCCTTAGGGAAAGAAACACAAATAAACTCTTTACTGTTATTTGCTCTCTTAGCCATCATGCCCAAAAAAGTAAGAACTCCTGATCTGAACGGGCAGAGCCTGAGATATTAGACAATGTTTTACTCGGTTGTAGATACACCTTGTATGAGCAGCACACAGAAGAGGCTGACCCTAGGACTTACTTCTTGTGCTCTGTGCCCCCACCTTGTGCTCTTTGGCTCCATGAGAAAAGACTGTTGGTGGTACCTGTCTTCTGAAAGCCCAGCTCAAGCTACACATTCTGCTCCATCCTCTCAAGTGTGGGGACAAGATGCCTGACTAGCCTTTCCACAAGCTGTTCACCTTGGAAATGGTTTCTTGCATGTAGTTCTTCTAGATATGAGGGAAAGAAAAGCAGAAAGCCTTCCATAAGTTCCTGAACCTAAGTCTCGAGAGCTTTTGGAAAAAGATCTGCCCAGGGTTGCCACAGTACAGTAATCACACTCTGGCCCAGCTACTAAGAGAAAGTGTTTTGTTTGTTTCAGTTTTCATTTGGCTGTTGTGCTTGTGTCTATGAATATATAGTGTCTGTGCAAATATAGTTTCTTCCTTATGAAACTGTGAAAAGACGGAGTGAGTGGTAGAATTTGTGCCCCATAACCCAGCCTCACACAGCACCATTAACAGTAACCTTATTTTGTTGGCTCCTACCTATCCTAGCCATGGAAACACAGGGGTAGCTTAGCTGATTCATGTAGGAAGAGACATTAAGCAGCCTCGTGGAGACGTTCTCAACTTGAAATAACCAGAAGAAAAATTTTCATGGAGGTAAAGACCTTCCTCATTCTCCTTCTTAAGACACAGGAGCACAGTTTAAGTTCTGTCTAGAATACCCCTCTGCCACACTCCAACATTGCTCTGCTCCCCTCTCCAATATATTATTCCTCTCTTCCCAACTTGTCTCTATATTTTTATGCAATGTGTATTTTGATACCAGTCTTTACAGCAGAAATATCCTGTGTGATCTCTCCCTACTAGTTCCCTTTGTAAAATTATTTTCTCCTCTGTACTTTGATTTACATTTCATGTCCTGTTGCAACAGAAACCAATACCAATTTTTTCCCGAGGGCTGGAGGTGAGCAGTGTACCTGGGTAAAATGGGAGTGAAGACAAGGGGTGTGCAATTTCTCTAATGCTGTGGGTGAGATACCTCCTCCATGAGTGCCTAGAGAACTTGTCATATTCTATTCTGCTTATTCATTTCCCTCTGTCTCTACCATTAGTCTATTACCTGAACTATTCCTTTCTTTATTCATTCAAAATGTTTTATTTTGAGCTTTCTTGTATGGTGGAGAGCTATACTAGGTCTCAAGATAAAAGAAACAAAACAAACAAAAATAAGACACAGTCACAGTCACTACCCTCAGCTCACTCAGACAAGTTAACACAAAGCATGGTGACTGCTGGGAGGGTTAGTTGATGCCTCTTAATTCCTGGAAGAAATTCACTTAATCAGGCTGACTGAGGAGGAGATGCAGACTGGAGCAGGTCAGGCTAAATCAAGTCCTGAGAGATTAGTACTCACTCCAGAGAAAGAGCAAGGCAGGATGAGGGGTAAGAACCTCTCACACACTGCAGACGAAGCTGTGGCAGAGCAGTCCTCCCAGTGAAAATACAGGTAAGCTCAGGATATTGGGAGTGTTCAGTGTGTTAAAGAGCAGGGTGCAAGGGGTGGTTGTCGAGTGGGGACTGGAGAGAGATTTGATGCAGCTATTCATCTTTGCAGCTACTCTACGACTCCATAAAGTATAGCCTCTGCTTGCCTCCCACACCTAATCCCTATCTATCTTTGTGCTCTCATTTTTTTAATGATTAACAAATGAAGATCAAAGTAGACATTCTAAGACTATCTTCCAGATGTTATATAAATATGTATGAATAATGGCTGTTGAAATCACCAGGATAAAAAAAAAAAAAAGAACATTACTTTTTAAGTCTCATTATTCATATGTGCCTGTATATGTGTGTTTGCTTAACTACTTTAAATAGAAGCAAATTTTAGAAGTGCTGTGACTTCTCCTACAAAATAAATGAGCTATGTGAGAGACTCAAACCATGCACCACAAATTGCCTTTTTATCACGTGAAGTTATTAATACATCATCCTTTGTTTATCAATTATTTGGGTGACTTTTTTTCCCTTTTGGAACATTTTACCACAGGTATTTTAGTCTGTGCTAATAGGTCCAGGAAGGCATATCTGTACAGCTGGCATTGTGGCTCTGAACTATGAACCTTATTAAATTGATATTATTCATTTTTCTTTAACAATATAATGACTCTTAGAAAAACAACAGTGTAAGTGAAATGACCTTTGGGTAGATGGTAGAAGAAATAGAATCTTATGAAAAGTTGGACTGCACTTTAATGGTAAGCTGAGTGGAAAGACCACAAGATTTGTAATTAGTATTTTTTATGAATTCTGGGCTACTAACTTAACTCCTTATAGAGAGAATGACACATCATTTTTATTGTTCTTATTAAGATTAACTAGGCAATATGCACAAAATAACAGGTAAATTGTAGTTACCATATCAATCAGTGTAGCTGTTATTATTATTGCTGTTTTATCCATTCCTCTCAACAGAGAAAAAAATGAGTTCTTGTGGAAGGTCACATAGTAGCTAGTGAGAGAAGTGGAGTCAGTTCCTCTGACTCCAAATCAAAATTTCTTCTTAGGAACTCACATAAGTGATTTCAGTTCTCTTTAAAAACATTGGAGTCCTTATTATGTGTTCATTGTGTCCTCTTAGACTCCCTCTACTTCCTTCCTCCACTAGGTGAGATAACATTATGACTAAATGCAAGAAGGAAGTTACTATCTGCCAGTGAAATGACTTGAGGTGTCCAGGACAGGCACTGCTTTCCTGAAACATGTTTCTCATGTTCTCAGCGATGACCAGAATCTCACCATGGATAATTCAGTGTTCTGACTTTAGAATTGCCTTTTTCCTCTGTCTTTTCAAATTCGTTTCCAACCTCGTAACAACAGGAGCATCAGTCACTTCATCAACACTTTAAAGCAAATATTCTTGAATTTTTTTTAAGTGACTACACCACTTGAAATTTCTTCCCCTCTCTGGGGGAAGACTTTGATATTTTCATAGGCTCAAATTAAAGTAAGTAAATTAACCAGACTCTCTTTATTCTAGGTTTTAATATAAAAAAAAAAAGTCTCAATAAAAGGAACATAATGGAAATGACTTCTCCAGACTTTTTATGTAGATCTAGTTTAACATATAGGTGACTGGTTTTCTCCCCATGTTCCTTCTTTCCAAGAAGGAATACCTAATGACCTCTCTGGAAGAAAAGTAAAAATGGCAGGTGCTGGCACATGGTAGTAATTATTGATTAAGGAAATGTCAATAACAAGTGCTATTTAAATAACTTTAAGTTAGTGAGTCAGATCTTGAGTAAAGAGCATAGATCCAAATATAACTTTAGTTCAAATCCTAGTACAGATTGTTTGTGTGATGTTGAAAAAGTTACCCATTAGAGTTTCTCACTTTCTTTATCTGTAAAATAGAAATAAAAAGATCTGCCTCCTGGGTTACTATGGGATAAAATTGGATAAAGTATCAATTGTGTCTTTCATAGAGTAGTCTTTTAAAGGATTTTATATAAAACACTTTTTATTTCACATTTTACAAGAAATATTTTATTGCCCAAATAGAGTGGCTCACAGATGTGTCCTCCTAGTTAGGATTCCTCAACCATTGCTACTGACCTAAGATTATCTAAGAAGCCCAATGTTCCAGCTACACCAGCAAATGCATAGGAATAATGATACTTCATTTGCACAGTATTTCTTTAAAATTACTCAAAAATTACTCAAAATATTTTAAAATAATAAGATCATATTTGATGCAGATTTTCATTCAGTCTTAGAACCACCTAAAATTTCTTCCTCCTGTATTTTGAGAATTTTGTTTATAGTCAAGAGTAACAACAGAATGAGAACATCTATTGTTCCAAAATTCACTGTTATAAAAGGGAGGAAGGGTGGTAATGATGTAAGGTTTGGAGTGATGATAAACTCTGAGAGGTGAACTCCCACTTAAGTCCAGATTATGAAGAGAGATAAACCCACTTGTCCTCTAAATCTCCCTCTAGAGTGTGCTTTCATGGCTGCTAAGGTGGAGGTCCAGCTGAAGTCTGGCACTTTGTTATCCTGACTAAGCAGAAAAACACAGACTCTTAGGAAGCACAGTATATACAATAACTGGGAGTGAGCCACAGAAATTGGGAGAAAGTAAGGCCAAGCAGGCACAGAAATTCTCCAGAGCCATAGCCCCAGGCCCAGAGTGACAAGGCTGGTAGAGGGTCATGAGAAGAGATGAGGTAAGGGTCCTAGAAACATACCTGTATTGAAGGCCAAGGTCATAGAATATCCCAGAAACAAGACAGTAAAGAAGGAGTTAAGTGAATAAGTGGTCCCAAGCCAAGGGTAGTGGTGAGTCAGTAAGTCTGAAGTAGTAAATTTTTTAAAACATCTTTATCCTAGGCCATGAGAAATAAATGTGGATGTTAGTTTGTTTCCATGCCAAGGTCAGTCTGTTGCCCTAATCATGCCAAGGAGATCTGATAACTTTTATTCAGAAAACTCACACTCCAGGGATGGTTACTATAAGTCTTCTTCTTACTTTCTCACCAAATAATATCAGAAAAACAACTAGAAAGTTTGATGGATGTTAGAAAGTTGTTGATTAGGAATAGTGAGTATTAGAAAAGTGCTTCCATTGGAGCATTTTTGGTATTCAATACATGTGGATTAGGTAAAATATTTTTAAAACATTTCCTGCTTTTTAAGGAAAAGGGCTTTACAATCTATGTCTATGTCACTGAGATAACACAAATGTTTGATTAATAAATGAGCTTGTTAAGAAGAGTCTGGGTTACACTATTTCAAGAGATAATCCCCTGAAATACACAATTAGACTATTGTAACATTTGTTTTCAAAAAACCATCCAGGCAAGACATTTTCAGAGACTCAAAATAGAACAGTGCAATTTCATTGAGGCTGTACACTTTCTTGTTAATGTTTGTATGTGTGGCAAAATTTGGTTTGGGGCTTGATTTTAAAAATTTCCTGGTAGCTAGGTTATAAGACAGTGTTAATTCTCACTTATCTTCAATTATTGGGCTGCACTTGTGAGACCATCAAAAAGAACCTAGCTTCTGCCTGACTACGGTGCTCAAGAACTGTGTAGACAAGAGAGACAAGAATAAGAATGACTCAAGGATTAAAAAGACAAAGCAGAGGTACCAGGGGAGTATCATGGCTAAATAAAATCACTTATGTTCTGGTGGGACAAGGACAGTGCTTGACCCTCTCTCTGTTTGCTGTCAGGAACAGGTAGCTAGCTTGCTTATACAAAAACACTGAAATAAGATTCAGGAGATTTGGTTTAGTGTCATCCCTAATTAGCCTTACGAATTATTTTAAGGCACATATCCACTCTGGGCTTCAGCTTCCTCATATTTTAAATGAAGCATTAGACAAGACATTCTCAGCTGAAGTAGCACAGTGTGTTAAATGCAGTAAGTCTTCAGAGGTTATGGTCACAGCTGAAATCTCTGGTTTACCATGGATTAGCTCAGACTTCATGCTCAAGTTATTCAAACCATTTAAGCCTAATTATCTCATCTTTGAAATGTGAGCAATGATCTCTATCTCAAAGAGACTGTTTTTAGTACTAAGTGAAATGAAAAACCTGACATGGTATGCTGCATGAATAGAGCTCAGCAATATTAACCCATTCTCCTTCTTCCATTCCTTTTGTCTCAAATAGTTTACAATTCTGTGAATTAAAAGAAAATGAAGACTAATTGTTATATAGGCAAAGTGATTTAGAGAATGATAATGTTATTTTTTCTCAGTATTGGGTTTGAGATGGTGGTAAATGATGGTAGAACAATTTCTTACTTTTGATGTGAGATAGTTAATGTGGAATTGAGAGGATGCATGTTTAAAGGAATCAACAGCAGATCCATTTTTCAGGTTGGATTCTATCCCACAGAAACAACAAAAGACACAGCACACCAAAATTGAGAAAGCTCTGTGGCTACTAGTCAACACTCTGAATCCAAATATAGACGTTTCTAGGTGACCGGTCCGATTTTGAGCACGAGGAGAATCCAGATAGCCGGAGCACAAAAACCACTCATCTCTTCAGTACTTCAGTATCATTGACCCAACACACCACCAGGAAGGAGAAACCTCTCTTTTGCTTGCTTTCTCTCTTACATTCTCTCTCTCTCTCCACATATATATATACACATGCATATGTATGTATATGATTGTATACATATATATGTATGCATATATATTCAGTAGAATTAAATTTATAGAATTATGATAGAGTATGATTTCAGCCATCAACAATTTATTCGGTCTTCTTTAAGTCATTAAGACTGGAATGGGGGACACTGTTGTCTTCTGTTCTGGGAATATGTCTCTTTATGAGTGATATCCACTGGATCAGTGAGGCTCACAGTCACCTTCTTTTGTTACAAGTTCTCTGCATTGAGATCTCATGATTTCTGTTCCTTCATCCATATTCCCTCTCTCAACTTTACTACCAATAGTTTCTAAGCCAGAAAGTAGGCTAAAGACATGAGTTGATATGTGGAAGTGTTTCATCCTTCGCCTCCATCTGTTTTAAAATGTGGTCTGCATGTGAACATTTCCCATTTTCCCTTCAAACTCCTCATCCCTCCTCACATGTTGCATGACTATTTGAGCACCAATATTCTCACTTTCAGGGACATCTGAATTCTGCCCAAGGTCTGGTTAAGCACTTTCTATCAACTTTCTGCTTCATTTTATTTACAGATTCATTATATTTAGCAAATAATGTTCAAAGCATGTTATTTTGAGTTGGATCATATTCATGTTGAGTCAAAAAGCAGCTTTGTTCTTTTTTTTTTTTGTGATTGTTTTTGTAGATTTTATCAAGTTTCATAGGCTGAGAAGTGAAACAGAAATAGCTTTATTCAATGCTTTTAGCCAGAAGTCCATACCTGTGAAGATTTTGGAGCTCAGATTTACTAAAAACAAATAACAGTCTCTTAAAAGCTTATGTCTTAATGAACCTTTATTTATTTATTTATTTTTTAATTTTTGGTCGTACTATATTTTATTTCAGTACTATATTTTATTTTATTTACTATTTATGGAGTAAAACATTTATATAGATAACAACAATGAGGAAAAAAACTCAAAGATTAAGGTAAAAATACCTTTAGTATTTAATAATCTGCAAGTTTTAAGACCTGCAAGTTTTTAAGGGAGAGTTCCAGTGAAAGAAACATGAAACAAACAAAGTTATAGATGGAAATGAGAAATATTCACATGTTGCCATGAGCATCATGTCTTATTTCTGTGCTATTTTGGAGGGCTTTAAAGTCCCACTTATACTCCATGTGTCCTCCCTTACTATTAATCACCCTCTACCAGGCAAGTGCTGTTGTTTATTCTCTTCAGTTTTTCTCCAGGCATTCTCTCTTCCATTGTCTTGGGTGTATATTTGGCCCTGCATGGTAGAATCGAAGCACCAGAGCTGAGTTATTAAAACTTTTCGAGTTAAATAGTGTTAGGGTATTATTTTCACAGGAGCCCTTAAAATAGATGCATCCAATTACTGTAATTCTAATTTTTCAAATGTTAGCACTTTTGACAAGTTACAGTTCTGTTTACCGGTTCTTATAGAAGCCTTATGATTTCCCCCAAAAGAGCAGCATGAAATTGGAATTTTTAGTTTATCAAAGAAAATTACATGCATTTTCCTAAGGCAAATTGCAGACCAAGAACATTTGTAGATGAATAGAAAACCATGTGAAAAGGAACACTCTACTGTGTAACTTCAACCTTTTGAAACACTATTTGGAAATTTAAAGAATTTCAAAAGCCACCATCCATTAATGGGCACAGTGAAAATAGGACCCAGCTTCCTCAGCTCCAACCCCAGAGCTTCAATAGTCAACAACTGAACCTCAGCTGAGGCGTTTTCTTGTTTCTTAAAGTATGGTCCAACTTCAGTTCATAAAGTTTATAGGCCTCAAATACACCAAAGTTTGCATTGTACTTTCTCGTCACTATAAGATTCACCTCATATGCCAAGACTACTAGAAAGCCCTGGATTTACATCACATCCTGTTCCAAAGAAACATGGCTTATTGCAACTCTTGTCACATATAGCTGAACAAACCCTTTTAGTTAAAAAAAGGTAAATAAAAATATTGTTATGAATTAAAGCACATGGGATTTAAGGAACGATTTTGAAGGCTCTCAGCAAACCAAAGGCAGACTTGAAACTTGAATTCAAATATCAACTCTCCTTTCAGTAGAAAAATCCTGCTGTAGTGTAACTTATGGTTCCTTTATAATATTTAATTAGATAAAAGCATCATTTCCTGTGGTGTTATTCTTTCCTATTTTGTGTTTTCTGGAGGCTGATCATCTAGGAAGGCATCACTTGAGATCCCTTGCCCTTTGGCTCCAGTAACACTAGGCTGATAGAAAGCATGGGAAAGAGATTAGAGGGTGGAAAATAGAAAGACCAAAGCACTTAATTCCCCCATTCTCCCCCTGCTTCAGTCAAGCCTGGCCAAGTCTGCAGAACTAGGATTATAACACTGGGGGTAGCTCATGCTTTACACCTGGATCTTAACCATACTCTAATAACACTTTTCCTCCCTTTGCTCCATCAGGGCTAGGGGTGGAAAAGTATTCTTACTGTTGCTAGTCTCCGGGTGTATATATATGCATTATGGGTTCCCTAACTCTGACCACACCTTACTAAAATTCACCTTATTAAAAAAAAATTTTTTTTGAAGAATCCCACTGAGCATGCCCTGTGTTTAATGCCAGGGTCCTAACATGTTGTGAACACTTTGCATATCTAATTTTTTTTTAAAAAAAATCTGTATTTCACTTTCTGCTCCTTCCTAAAATTATAGAATATTTATTGTAGTTGTAAATTATATAAGAGATAAACAAATTCTCTATCACTAAAAGGTACATATGCACTGAGATACCCTGACATAAATGAGAGCTGCTACCAAAATAATTTCTAGAGTAGGCAAGTCCTTTCTACACTGGGCAGATGGGTCTACATTTACACACATGTTCTTCCCTTAGCAAGAGCTTCATATCAGGTGGGCATCTCACTCCTCTCTCTGCTATAGTTTTTCTGTCCTGATGTTCAGAGGTCTTGATCTCCTGAGTCTTTGTATGCCCTACTGAACCTCTCCAGGCAGAAAGATATTTTAGGAAATACCACTGACAATGCAGTCAACACACAGTTTGTTTCATAGTATGAGAGAGGCGTTCTGGTATCCAGAAGAGGAACTAATTCTTTTGGTTTTGGGGGATGTTGGGCATTTATGAATTAAAATGCATGTGACATATCCTGAGAACTCTGAAAATGCATCTTTATAAGTAGGTAAGGGTAAAGGGGGCTCAAATATATGGTGACAAAAGTAAATTTAACTTTGGATAGTGAACACACAATGCAATATACATATGTTTATTATTGAATTACACACTTGAAACTGTTCAAATTTTATTAACCAATGTTGCCCCAATAAATTTAATAAAAAGTAGAAGTTTAACTTCTCCATTGTACATAACTTCTTATTGCTCCCCAGCCCTATTTTATATTTTATTGAATTATTCTAACCTATTCTGAAAATAAGCAGTTTTTTTCCAAGATTAATGCAAAGTCCACATCAAAATGTAGTGCCCTCTCTCTCTCTCAATTTTACTTCTACCAGTTGATCTATTTTATCTTATTTCATATTTTCCCTGCTTTTGTGGTTCATTATATCAGAGATTTAATTTGCTGTTTTACTTGAATAGACTTTCCCTTGACACACAAACTGTATTCTATAGAATGTACGAGAGAAAAGAAATATTTAAAGAAAAATAAATAACAGTTTGAGTTTTAGTTTATGGATAGCAAACAATCAATTGAAATCATTTTTTGGAGGTTATCAATATGTAAATTACTACCCTATATTCAAAGTCATAATAAAAATAAGCTTTGGAATAAGAGTATGTAAAAAATATTAATAATCCTAGCTATGAATTAACTCTTCTTGAGATAATTAATAATTTCCACCTATCATATGTTCACATATTTAACAAATATTTTCTCCTGCTTCTATAATATGCAAAGTATTTGAGGTAATATTAAATATAAAATATATTCCCTACCAGCAAAAAAAAAAAAAGCTTCAAATTAATTTTGAAGAAAACACAGGTATTTTTAAATGAAGTGTAAAGCTAGTGGCAAATAAATGTACCAAGCAATGCAATGCAGCCTCTTCTCAAAGAGGTGGAAACTGATGATTCTAAGTCTCAGCCACCAATTAATAAGAAATATCATTGACATTGGCATCTATGGAATGGGATGTCTGATACAATTCTAGTTATTGGTCCCATCCTCAAAAAAGATGTGATAAATATGAATAATTAAATAATGGGGTGCATGTGTGATAGAATATGCTAGTTCTTTGCTCTAGAAAGATAGGCTAAAAATATCTTCATTTCTTCTTTCAGTATGGAAAGATGAAACCTAGAAGACAGTAGAAAAGTGGAGAAACGGATCTGTTAGCTAATTTCCAGGATTCCTCCCTTGAGTTTGATAGGTTAAGGCGGAGCTCAAAATTTAAGAGAAATAGTGTGCAACCAATGAAATAAGTTTTTAATTTATCCATCAGTTGCTAAACAGTTTCTACCAGGTTGTGTATTTAGGTAGGCTGAAATATAAGTAAGTTAAAGAATTACCTAGTAAAAGTCCTGTATAAAAGATCTAGTATTGATTAAGGAAATAAAAGTTGTTTAGTTACTTCCCTACTCATTTAATAACCATATAATGGAATACAGCAAGGTTTTTTCTTAAGCTTTATGTGCCTTTAAGAGAGTTAACTTCTGGGTTATGAAACACACATCCAGGAAAGCATCCTCTATGGGTATGTCTCTTTGCCTCTTTGTGTGGGTCAGGACAGGCTAAAACAGCTTCTTAAGAGAACAGACAAGTGTTGGAAGGGTAGAATGTGGCCTGCCATTTAGATGGTACTACAGCAGGGAAATCAGAAACAACTACTCTGTCCCAAACCATACCACCCCTTTTCTAGGTGAAGCATCTACAGAAAACAGATATAGGAGGTACACATGCAGATCTTAAGTAAACTGAACTAAAGCATGTGGTGAGCCCAAAGACTTACATGGCCTTCTCCCACCTATATATCCAATCTTAGTCAACTGCCAAACTACCATAGTTAAAATAGCTTTTATCACAGAGAAGAGAGAATGCAATCTGTGCATGCGTGTGTGCGTCCATGAGAGAGAGAGAGAGCTTGCTCTGAGACTTGGATTGTCAGATAAAATACTAGTTATTTTATGCTACTAGTTATTTTTTGCTCACTTGTGACTTTATATATGACCGAAGAAGAGACCTGGCATTTATCCCAGTGTGACATTTTATCTTGCCAAAGATTTGTGAGAATGGGAATGAGGAGACATTCTCTCCTTTTTTCTTCCTCTGTATTGTTTTCTCTGTTTCACTTTTTGGTCCTCATGCACATCTGTGGCCAACTCTGATTGTGGCCTTCTCCTTGGGGTGACCGTCTATGCAGCATCCCAGGAGACTCACCAGCTCTTCCATGTGGACACACTTTTTTCCCTTCTCAACACAGTGAGATGCTATTATATGTCCCATGAGAATTCCTCTGGAAAGTTGCTCTCAGGAGCCCAGTGTAATTGTCAACCACTAGAAATTTCTATCTTAAAACATTTCTATCTCATTGAGAAATTTAATTATCTGTCCTATCATAAGGATTAGAAAAAGCACAATGACGCTTTTCAGTAGCTTAAATGATTTCATCAGAAGAAATGGATTTATTTATATCAATTGTTCTCAATATACTTTATCCTTTTTCTCTCTCTACAAGCATGTGCATGCTCATGCGCGCGCACACACACACACACACACACACTTACACACACACGGCAGGGGTCACATATGAGAACTGATAAATATCACATGCATGTTAGATATATAGTTGGTGCAAAAGGAAAACATTTATGGAAAGTATTTCTTCATATGGAAAATCAGAAAAAAAAAATCTCATTTTATTTTCTCACTATTCAAACTATTTTTCTTTCTGTGCTTATTTAAAGGTCATATGTCCTATATAGTCAGTTTCAAAGGCCTATCCTCTTCTTGCTCTATTCAGAGATGATAATTCCCCCACACCCCTCTCCATCTTGCCCTAGCAGACAACCAAAATAATTGTGGATCACACTCAGTCACAATCCTGGTGGGGTAAAAAATTCTTATTCCAGCAAGTAGGAAAGAAACAAAAAAGAAAAAAAAAAAAAACCTCTTCTAATATTTCTATTAGTCTGAAAGAGAAATGTACTATTTGAATGATAGCATTTAATTGTCATCATCTGAAATGGTTACTTCATTTAAACTTCTTTACTTAAAATAAAGCCACTAATGCTCACATTCCTGACTGGGACATTTTTAGCAGTAAGTGCTGGTTGTCAATGACAACAATCATATTTAATTGTTCATTCTGACATGCTCCAGTATTCTAATAGACACAGATTACTCTAGATTGAATAATGAATAGGAAAGATGCTGCTAACAGCTCTGAATACATCAGTGAAAAAAGCAAGTTACATTATTGCTCATAAAATTACAGAAAGAGACAGCATAGGTCAAGAGCTTTGGGTTGTTCATTTCTGCCTGAATATTCAAAAACCAAGTGTGTTATTGTTATATTTTGTGACTGGGAAGATCAGATATCTTGATTAGATGTAATTTAGCTGTTTTAATATATCTCCCAAAGTTGTAATTGAGGAATAGAATAAAATATTTCTTGTTCCTTATATAAATTTTTAAAAAGTACACAATTGGTAGCCTTACTAATTAAATTTCAGTTTATTTTTTCTTTCATTTCAATATTTTTATTATTTTACAAGGAAGATACCTAAATTATACTTTTTTTTATCAGTTACCATAGCACTGTTGTAATGTAAGTGGGATTAGTACAATGACTGCCTTAAGATAAAATTATAGAATCTCCTTTTCTTCCACATACAATTTTATAAACATGCTTTTCCATGTTTCAATTTTATCTTGATTTTTTCTGAAAATCCTGGAGAAAACAAATTTTTCTGATCAGCTTTAAATCATTGATAGGTCATAGTATAACTGTGTTTTTCTTTTAAATTATGAAGACAAAAATGTGTGGATTGTTTAGTCATGTCACTGAATCCAGACATATGAGTATCACTTTGCTGCCCTAGAAAAGGCTTTGTACCAGATCAGGAGTACGAATACTATGCTCTGGTATGGGACTAAACACTAATTATAACATAATCAGACAAAATTATTATTATTATTATTATTATTATTAACATTTTACAAGTAGGTATTAACATTGAACATGCCTGATCAATTAAAAATCTTTTTGAAGACATATGCTATACTTTCTCCACATATAATAAATATGCCAATATATGACTATTTGCTACAGAACGATCCTTTCAATGATAGTATCTTCCCATAATTTATTCAATCATTATTTCATTACTTATTTCATTTTCATATTTATTGCTTTATAATCATATAAACATTACTGTATATCTCTATGTATAAGAAAAGCAGAATGGACATTTTAAGGTTAAGATATTTCCAAATTGTCCTTCAGAAAGATCATAACAATGTGCATAATCCAATAGACATATTTCTATTGATCACATTGAATATATTTTTTTACTGTTCGACAAAATTATAGAAAATATGATATCTGATTAATTTTTATTATAAATGAGATTGAATATCTTTTCATATGTTTATTGACCATTTGTAATTCTTTTATAAATTTCTTACCCTTCTGAGTCTTTTTTAAAGTTTTGTGCCATTCCTGTTGCAAATATCTGTCAGTTTTCTTGAATTTTTTTATTTTCAGTATAAAATTCAATATAACTATTATAATGAAAGGAGCAAAGTATCTCTGGTATGAGAATAACAATGTATACAAATAAAAAATTAATGCCGTGTTGCAATTTTCAAGCCTGTATATTGAATGGGAGCTGAGTGGAAATCTGTCTTTACAATACAGTGCAGATGCTTTGTGAAGCCTGCTCCTCTTATCTTAGCTTTATTATGTCTACATTTTTGAGAGTGTCAGAAAGTTTATATTGAGATAAGTGGGCATTGTTCAATAGTGCTAATTGTTATTTTAGTTCTCTTGGATTGCAAAAATGGTTTCTTGAACGTTAAATGATGGAAGCTGATATCTTTCACTTTGCTTTGAATTTAGATGGTGATTTTATTTTCACACTACATATTGTCTGTAATTCTGCATAATGATCAATTGAAGAGGGTTAGCCATTAATATTGAATTATCAGCTCAAGAATATTAAATGTAGAAAATGTATATACATGTGCGTATACATTTATAGACACCGGCAGATTTTAAACACAAAATCAATGTATGTGTTATACAGGTATTAGAAATTTTAATGTTTAATGTAAGAATAACATTAATAAATATATAATCATAACATTAATAAATATATACTAAACAGCTATAAGACATTTTAGTATTTTGCAATATTTGCTCCATTTCTAAAGAAATAAGAATTATAGTTGAAGTCTCTTTTGTATTGCCGTTTTTGGTCTAACTTTTCTCATTTCCTCTCTTTGTGGAGCCATTTTACAGAGTATTAAACATTTAGATATAAGTTATCCCATTTAAATGCTGTATAGTTTAAATCTATCATAATTTGTTTACTCATTCTTCTATTAACAGATATTTAAAATTATTCCCAAATTTCCATATTACAAAATGTTGCAATAAATATCAGTATCTTTTTTTTTTTAAGCACAAGCCCCAAAGTTTTCTGTTAGAGTTTATATCTAGACATAAGAATTCTGAATTGCAGTATGTGTTAACATTATAAAATCTCATTCTTTTCCTCTATTTTTAATATCTTATGTCTGGCCTTTTTTCTACCTAATTACACTCACTTAAAGGGTATACTTTTTTGAGTGTACTTTCCTTGAACTGTGTGATGGCCTGATGCACATGATGTTTTCAAAAATTGCATAAAATATATAGACTTAGTCACATTTTAGAGTTACAGAAGATAAAGTGAATTCAGATAAAATACTTGAACTCAGAAGCCATGATAAAAGAAAAATTTAGAAGGAATCTGTTAGAGAATACATGCATATGTATAGGTCAATGTATGTGTGTTTATGTATAAGAATATACTACAAAATCAATAATACAAATAGATCAGCTTTCTATTCATTACACATGTGTGCATGTGCACACAGACACACACACACACACACACACATGAACAGGAAAACATACACAGTATCAGAGTTATTTCCAGAACCCATAATAATATCAGATTATAAAGTAGTGCCTTTAACAACATAATATTGAATGCAGCTTTGTAGGAAGTACTCAGTAAGAAGGATATAACTGAAATATCTCCCTGCTAGAAAAAATATTTCTCTTGTACATTTCAATAATGCCTGATATTTTGACATTGATAGTTTATTCATTTGTTCTCAGGCATTGGAATATCTAAAGAACTTACCTTTCGGGTAAATTTTTTAAAAAAAATATAGAATAGAAGAAACATTATGCCACTAAGCTTAGAATGAATGACTAGATAAGATATCTCTAAAGCATTTATAACCTCTTTTAGATTTGGGAGTGGTAGGATGGTGAGGGGTATAAAGTCCTAGCATTCCAGCAGAGTAGCAGATGACAGAGGGAAGGAGTACACTGGGAATGTGTTTTAAGACATGGTCTAGAAGGGCATAGCAAGAGGACCAAGGTCAAAAACAGGGAAAGTGTCACTGAAAAGACAGAAAAGAGAATGCCAAACCCTACTTTAAATTTTGTTTGGCCTGGCACCAATGTGTAAAGCATTGAGTGAGTTCTCAATCTGTGCTGTACACGGTGGTAATTGCTGGGATTTCAAAAGCGATAAAACACAGCCCTCTCTCTGGGAGAAAACTGCATTCAGATAGTAGGCAACTAATATTAACTCAAATAAGGTTGACTCCATGATTTGCTGTCCATTCTCTGCTTGCTATGAAATTAAAAAGAACAGCAGTCTGTCTCAAAAAGTGTTGAAATGCAATATGGAACTTCATAATAGGTTTCTTTAAAGAGGCAGCACAATGACTTCCCACAATATCTCATCAAGAAAATTTCTCTATTTCTTTTTCACCTACAAATGTAGCTGATAAACTCTCCCTGTTTTCTAATCCATCCAGAGTTCTCACTATAACACTTCTTTTCTTATTCTTCCTTTCCTTGTCCTCAGGCTCTGGACTCCTCCCTGACTTGCACAGCCCTCACTACACCCAAACCTCCACAAAGGGTGGCCTTTTCAGACTGCTTTCTGCTTTTCTCATGTAATTCTCTCTTTATTCTAGTTTGGAATTTTTCAACCTTCATACTATGAACAGTTTGGGTTGTATAATTTATAGGGGCTGTGTTTTGCATTGTGCAATGTTTAACAGCATCCTCAGTCTTTTCTCATTAGATGCCAGCAGCACATACCCATTTGTGACAAGCAAAAATGTCTCTAGACATTGCCAAATGTCCCCCAAGGAACAAAGAGTTGAGAACCACTCTTCTCCTATGTACATTCTCTTACTCATTACTTTGGAAATTGCAATAAAGAGTAGGAAAAGATGTCAGCAGGAGCACTGAGAAAATACCCAACCCAGAAGGGAGAGTTCAGAGAAGATTCCTTGATGGAAATGTCAGAGATGTCAACACGAAAGGGAGGAGAAAGTTTTCCAGACTGAGATAACACCATGTGTGAAAGCCTGTTTCTAAATGATAATGAAACTGCAGGAAAAATAAGCAGTTCAGAGTATCAGCAAGAAACTGGCGAAAGATATCACCAGGGGAGGTGAGTGGAAGGGAGAAGATGAAGAGCCTTGTGTGACATGATAAAAAATTCAGCCTTCTCCTGAGACGAAGAGGGGGTCACCGAAGCATTGTAAGCACACAAATAGTTTTAATTTAGAAAATTTATTCTGGTAAACCTCTGGAAAGTGAATTAGAAATAACAAAGATAGATAAAATTAGAAGGCTTTAAGCATCTTAAACAAATTCACCTAATGTTTAGGATAACATTATCATTGAGTGACACTAAATCCTAGGATCATCCTTCTCTAATAAGATTCCAAAATCAGAATTTATAAAGGAAATACCATTTTCATATGTGAGACTAAAAAGAAGGGAACATGTATCCATAAGGTCTTAATTATAATTTTATTTTATTTTATTATTTTATTTTATTAAAATTTAATTTAGTCACTTCTTAAGTCTCAAAAATTCTGAAGATCGCAAAGTTTTGGCATTTGGACTCTATTTCTATCTATACATCCTTTGGAGGTCTTATTCAGTCTCCGAGCTGTAAATATAATCTATATTCTGACTACTTCCATTTATATCTCTAGTGAAGGTCTTTCCACTTAATTCTAAACTTAAAAACTATTCATATATCCACTTAGATGTCTACTAGGCACATTTCACACAACTTATCAGCAAATTCTGAAAGCACTACTATTGTTATATATTTTACATATATCTATTATACACACACAACTTATGGTCATTTAGAATTTCAAACATTATTCCTTTTTATTTTCTCCAAATTGGTTGAATTACCATTTTTATAATCAGTTTTTACTCAACCAGCACAAGCTATTGTGTTATTCAGCTGAACTTTAGTTATGAGGCTTAACCTTATGGTTTACTATTATGAAAATCGATGTTTTATTTGACACTCTGTGTTTCAAACCTGCTTATTATTAGATTGGGACAGCACTATTACTCCCACAATGGATGGGCCGTAAACTAATCTCTAAATCCTTAAAGGCACATTTCCACAAGCACGTTTTTAAACAAGAGTACTTTCTCATACAGTCTTGCAGTCGAACAAAAACATAGAAAACGTAGTTGAAAAACCATGTAAAATCAATGGGCCCATATTCTATCACAAGTTTTCTACACAAATAAGCAAATATAAAAGTGATCATGTATATATCCTCTTTACTCTTTTGTAATGACATATTGTGAAATGACATATTTCATTTCCCAGTCTAACTAGTTATTTCAAATATTATTTGGTCAAAATTGCAAGTGTATGAAAACCTTAGGTTCCATTCCATGTTATTTTGATATTTGTGTTTGAGATGGAAACATCACCACAAAATTTCTGTAACTTGTGCATGGCTATTTAGTTGAAAATAATACAATCCAACCTGAACTAGAAACATAAAAAGAGAAAACTTATAATGTGATAAAGAATCATTTCACATGGCCAAAGGCAGCAATGTAAAAGTCTCAGAAATGAATAGAAAGCAAGTACTAGATACCAAAGAGTTTCTTTTTACTTTGTTCATCTTTGCTCTGCCCTACAAATCTGCTTTATTCTCCTCTTATGTTTCATTCCGCTTTGTTATGATTCTTTGGTTTGCGAGGTGGAGTTTGGCCTGTAACAATTACTGAGCTTGTGTTACTATTTTCATCATGAAACAGAATAATTTTCTCTCAATGTCTAATTTCTAGAGAAAGAACTGTACATGATGTTATCAAACATTGCTAAAGAATTGAGATTCTGTTCTACTGAATATTTCTTTGTCCTTACTTATTGATTAAGAGAAGAGACAGTTAATGAAAATGATCATAAGAAATTCCGAAATTGCCTGATGCAGCACATTTAATAATTTAAATCATATTATATTATTTTCTTTTTGGTTCAATATATACCAAACAAACCACAAATCATGTTTTTAACATATGGTGCTTTGGATTTAGAAAAATATGAAAAATAAAAGGAAAGGAAAGAGGAACCTTAATCTCTTTATTCTATTATAGGTTGCTAAAAGAACATTAAATCAACTTTATTTTGCTAAAATTTGGAAGTTCCCAGTTTATCTGTATGATATTTAACCCATAACTTCTGTAGAAGATATCTTAATTTTCACACTTACTACCATCTTTATGCATTATTCAAGATATTCCTTCATCCTTGAGATACCCTTTCTCTTGCTTATGTAATTTTACTTGCTCCTTAAACCCCTCCCCTATTCTGTTTTTATTAAACTTTTACTTTTTAATACATACTGTCCAAGGTGCAAAAGTTGCACAATGAAAATATTAATTTCCATTTTCAAAAGATTTATATATTTTACTTGGGGAGGTAGACTTTCAAATCAAACAAATAATACAGTCTTAGACATACAAAATAGGAAGTATCTTGAGGGGAGAAGGGAGATTCAAAGAGAGGAATCATTAGCTATTTTGGAGAAAGGAAAAGTAGGAGATGGGAGGTGGAGTTCCAGAAGAATTCACCCAACTACAATGATCTTCCTTTTATTGTGCTCCTGTTAGCTCTATCATTGATGCCAGGAATGTCACCACCATTGGGCACACTATGTTCTCTGTGTTCTTTGTCTAATGAAATTGTAACTTTACGTGACAGGAGGACATAAATTACCCATCTTCTCCATTTCACAGAGCACCCTGCAGGAGTCCCCACGACAGTGTTGTTTTCAATAATGATTTACTCCTTGATCTTTCACTTTTCTAAGTTTTACTGTTTTCTGAAACCTGAAAGCTTAACAGTCATTCATTTCCAGCAATTGAAAGAAAAGAAAATTATTTGATGCATGAGAAGGAAATAAATATTACCAACGAAAATGCATTTCCTCTAATGCACTAGAAAATGACAGGAAAGGCAGAGAATACTCTCAGAATCATGTAAAAGGTAAAAGTATGTCATTCTAATGGACAACTTATTTCCTTCAAAAAAAGTTAAGCTTGTCTTTTTGCTTCTGTGTGTAGACAGCTGAACTTTTACTATTAAAGCATTTGATCTGTGACATTTGCTTAATCACAAACAAGAAGATTCTACAGATAACTTTTGTTTGAAAAGGACTTCATAGATTAAAAAATGCTTTATCATCTGTATATTAATCAACTTGGGCTTCCATAAGAAAATAACACAAAGTGGGAGGCTAAAACAACAGAAATTTATTTTCTTACAGTTCTGATGACCAGAAATCTGAAATCAGGTTGCCAACATGATCAGTTTCTGGAGAAGGCTCTCTTCTTAACTTGTAGACAGCTGCCTTCCTACTGTGTCCACACATGATCTCTACTTCTGTGCATGCACAGGAGAGTTAGGGCTTACCACATACTAATTTTGAAGGCACGCAAATGTTTATTTCATAGTAATCTGCTATTACTTTTAATCCTCAGATCAATTAAGAAGGTCAGGATTCATATTGCCATTTGTCAATGAAAGCACTGAAGTTCAAAGAGCTTGAGGGTTGTTCTGAATCATAGACAGTGAAAGGTCTAATGGAGGCCAGACTCACGTTTCTACTCTTCATGTTTCTGTTTGTTACAGGTGTTAGTACCAACTTTGAACAAATGAAAAATCTAAGGGTCAGGAAAGCTAGATTACATTGACCCTTCTATCTTGACTTTTTAAAATAGACTTTTCTGGGTGCACCTAGGATTCTAACAGACAGTCAGAGGATTTTTAAAGAAAAGGAAGAAGTCTAATGAGGAAACTTCAGGGCACTACCTATCCACCCCCACCACAGACCCTAAGTGAAAAATAATGAGCCCAGTGGCAACAGTGCAGAGATACATTCTGTATATGAATGTTTGTTATGGGCTATTTAAAAAGAAAAATATATTATTTAAAAAAATATTGTTGTGGGTTATAATGGTAGGATTATATTTACTAGATGTTAAAAATGGTCCTATAATTATTAATTTTTTGTAAGTACTCATTAGCAACAAAAATGTATTTCTTTAGAAGTATAAAAATAAAAAGGATATGTCCATTATTCTTAATTTTAAATAATAAAATAAAGATAGATGCAAATACAAAATGGTATTTTGGGGGGAAATGTCTTTCATTACTTTATTAAATTTACTTTTATCCTCAAAATGGGTGGAAAAACCTAGCAGCAATATTAATAACAAAATAAAAAAATCAACTTACTGGATTTCTAAGGATTCTAATTGATTTTTCCTTATATCATTACTTTTCGTTTGTTTGTTTGTGTTTGTTTATAAGACCCAGAGCCAGCCTTGGCATGGGTGACTAAGGAAATATACATTCTTCTTTGATGTCAGGACCTTGTGGCTTTCCCTGACTCACAGAGATATCACATGTTTCCCATTGTCTGCTTCACCTGGCTCTGAAGAAGACTATTGCCCACATTCTGCCTGTCCCTCTCTCTCTCTGCTCTGCATATTCAGCATAGAGGCACTGTTTTCAGGGACCTGGGCTTTTAGATAGGGCAGGATTGCATGATTTTTTTCCCCTGGAGGAAGGACTCTCTCTTATTTACCTAAAATAGTAAATCGATCCCTTCTTATCTCCTTACATTACTCGTCACTCTCCAATGTCTATAGTATCAAATATGGGCTCTGTAAATTTCTGCTGTAAGTTGTGTAGAGCCTGCCTTATCTACCTCCCAGGCCTCCAGTTCACTCCATCTCCCTTCACATTATGTGCCCCTGCCACATCGAAGGCCTGACTGTTTCTTAACTCTGTATTTTATTTTTAATGTGGTAAAATTTACGTAACATAAAATATGTCATCTTTACTATTTTTTATTGTACCATTAAGTACTGCTAATTATAGTCACATTGTTGTGCAACAGATATACAGAACTTTCTTCTTGCAAAATTGAAATTCTATACCCAATAAACAACATTCCACTTCCTTCTACTCTCAGCCCCTGTCAACCACCATTCTACTTTCTATTTCTGAGGGTTTGACTACTTTAGATATTCATATAAGTGGAATCATGCAGTATTTGTCTTTTTTGTGACTGGCTTATTTCACATGATATAATCTTCAAGGTTAAACCATGTTGTAGTATATGACAGAATTACCTTCTTTTTTAAGGTTGAATATATTCCATTATATGTATATACTTTATCCATCCCATTATATATACATACATATGTGTGTGTATATATATACGTATATGTATATACATATATGTGTATGTATATATATTGTATGTATATATATATATACACACACACACACAAGTATATATGTATATGTATATGTATATATATCCAACTGTTAATGGATATATAGATTGCTTCCATCTCTTAGTCATTGTGAATAATGTTGTAATGAACTTGAGTGTGTAAATATTTTTCTAGGATGCTGTTTTCAATTCTTTTGGACATATATTCAGAAGTGGAATTGTTGGATTATGTGGTAATTCAACATTTTAATTTTGGGGGAAACCACCATAATGTTTTCCAGAGTGGCTACACCATCTTCCATTCCCACCAACAATAAACAAGAGTTCCAATTTCTTCATATCTTTGCTAATATTTTCTGCCTTCTGGTTTGTTTTGTTTTGTCTTGTTTATGATAATGGCCACAATAATGGATGTGAAATGGTATTACATTATAGTTTTAATTTACATTTCCTGGATGATTAATGATATTAATCTGGTTGGAGAAATGTCTATTCAAGTCCTTTGCCTATATTTTAGTCTGATAATTTGATTTTTTGTCATTGAATTATAAGAGTTTTTATATATTTTGTATATTAACACCTTGTTTCATTTATGGCTTGCGAATATTTTTCTTCCATTCTGTTACCTTTCCATTCTGTTGATCTGTTGATTGTTTCCTTTGCTGTAGAGAAGATTTTTTAAAAAAAAATTAATGTATTCCTTTTCATTTATTTTTCCTTTTGTTACCTGTGCTTTTAGTGTCATATTAAAAAAAAAAAATCATTGTTAAATTCAATATCATGAAGTTTTTTGCCTATGCTTTCTTCTAAGAGTTTTACTTATAGTTTCAGATCTTACATTTAGATATTCAATCCATTTTTATTAATGTTTGTATATAGAACCAGTAAGGGTTACACTTTATTCTTTTGCTGTGAATATCAAGTTTTCCTAGCACCATTTGTAGAAAAGATTGAACTTTCTCCATTGTGTGGCCTTGACACTATTGTTGAAGATCATGTGACCATATTGTTTAAGAATTATTTCTGAGAATTTTATTTTGCTTCATTGGTTTATCTGTTTGTCTTTATTTCAGTATCATACTGTATTGATATCTGTAGTTTTGTAATGTCTTGAAATCAATATGTGTAAGGACTCCAGCTTTGAGTTTCTTTCTCAAGATTGTTTGGCTATGATAATATTCAACAATATAAACATTTTGAAATTTACTTGAAGATTTCTTAATGTTAAATCACACACACACACACATATACATGTTAGTATCAATAAGAAAACAGTGAACATCTCTGATTGTGTATCTTCAATTGATGAGAAACATTCTAGTGTAATTAAAAACATGGAACATAATTAAAGTCTGCCACTTACCAGCTGTGTGTGTCCATGGATAATTTAATTAATACATTATATATGGTTTCTCATCTATCCAATGGCATAATAGAATATACAATTTATTTGGGTTGTTGTGAGGGATAAATAAATTTATACATGTAAAGCATTTAGAACATTGCAAGTGCTTGGGAAAGATTGGCTGCTACTACTACTAGTAAGACTACTGTTACTATTAGTAGTAGTACTACTACTACTGCTTCTATTAGTAGTACTACTACTAATGCTACTACTAGATTCTAGAGTTGGAATTGTTGAACATTTTTAAGGCTGTGCTGTTTACTGTATTTAGTTCTTTTAACTGAGATTTTATTGAATTATACTCAGACTTCAACATTTTGTATTTATAACTACTTATGAT
Source organism: Pteropus vampyrus (assembly GCF_000151845.1). NCBI lineage: Eukaryota > Metazoa > Chordata > Mammalia > Chiroptera > Pteropodidae > Pteropus > Pteropus vampyrus. Next base: position 4,956,859 of record NW_011888868.1, on the reverse strand, counting down.
ATAGAAAACAATTATTATAGTTTTTCTAAAATTTTTATTATGCTGTGCATTGAAGGTAAAAAATTTTAAGCATTTCTTAATTTTCATTTTACCTGAATTAGCTGCCTCACTGTCAAGTTTGAGTGTTGCCAGAACAATAAGATATTATTCTTCTCAATCACAATCACTCAAACACGAACAGTTACTTGTAAGCACCTATTTGGGAAACAGGCGGAAATGTGAACTTTGAAAATTGAGGAAAATAAATTCTTATATATAACATATAAGCACCATTGTTCAGCTTTCTGCTGAGACTAACTTTGATTTTTCTTATCTGTTTAAAACATAAAGAAATTATAAAAGTTAGTATCTATGAAATATAAGAAATGTAGACAGGAAGAGTCAGAATAATAGTGAAAGAGAGTACAAAGGTCTTTATGTTTAACTGAGGCCTATTTAACTTAAAATTTTCTTAATTACTAATCTTTATTTACTTAGAAAATTAACTTATTTTTATTTATTTGTTTGTTTGTTTGTTTTTCCATGCCAGAAAATAATTGCAGAATATAACAGTTGCAGGAAGTAACATACATAAATCAAATTAAATCAAAGAAACATAACTCCTATTTTATAAAATAATACCTTCATAATGATAAGCTGAACATCTAAAACTCAACAAAAAACACCCAAACTGCACACCGGCACATCTGAGCATGAGATCTGAGTATAAGAGCTACCACAGGTCAGAACCCTGGGAATCCAGCGGTAGACTGGGAAAAACAAAGAAGCTGCCTCTTGCAGCCAGAGCTCCCTGCAGGACGG
>NW_011888868.1:4951558-4953988 GCF_000151845.1 Pteropus vampyrus | reverse complement strand
TGCAACCCTTACTAAAAACAGGGCATTATAAGCTTAAATAATAAGATTTGCTATTGCAAGATAGTAATGTATGTTCAGCATACATAGGGACAAATTGAGACAACAATGACTGAAAAGGAGAGGATTCAAAGATCCAAATTCACAAAGGCACGTGCAGAAGAAAATGGATGACAATATATATATATAACTATCCTTTACATATTTATAATGGTAACCACACACTAAAGATTCAGAACTGAAGTATCTAACATAAAACAAGAAAAACCAGAGGAAAAACCCACAAAAGCCAAGTAAAATAAAGAAAACAGAAACACAAAGACAATGAAGTGATGGAAACACCGAGGTTCTAGAAAGCAAAAGATAAAATGGCTATAAGAAGACCTCGTATTTCAATATTCACCCTAAATGTTAATGAACTAAACTCACCAATTAAAAAGCACAGAGTTGCAGAATTAATCAAAAAACAATACTCAACCATATGCTGCCTCCAGGAGACACATCTCAGCTCCAAAGACAAATATAGACTCAAAGTGAAAGGGTGGAAAATGATATTTCAAGCAAATGGCATTCAGAGAAAAGTGGGAGTAGCAGTACTAATATTGGACAAAATAGACTTTAAAATTAGAAAAAGGTAAAGAAAGATACTGAGGAAAACTTTGTAATGATAAAGAGAATCATGCACCAAGAAGATTCTTGGTGCATACCACTTATTAATATCTATGCTCCCAATCAGGGAATGCCAGAATATGTAAAGCAATTACTAACAGGACTAAAGGGAGAAAAAGACCAAAACACTATTGTAGTATGGGACCTAAATACCCCACTGTTAGATATGGACAGATCATCTAAACAGAAAATCAATAAGAAAATAACATCTTTAAATAACACATTAGACCAACTGGACATAATTGACATTTACAGAGCCTTCCATCCCTAAACAGCCGCTTATACATTCTTCTCTAGTGCACATGGAACATTCTCAAGGATAGATCATATACTGGGACATAAAGAAAGCCTCAACAAATATAAGAGGGTTGAAATCATACCAACTATATTGTCTGATCATAGTTCTTTGAAGCTGGAGAGCAACTGTAAAGAGAAAGAGGGAGGAACAAATATATAAAGATTAAACAACATACTACTAAAGAAAACTGGGTCTGGGAAGAAATAAAAAGAGAAATCAAAGGATACCTAGAAATAAAAGATAATGACAGTACAACATATCAAAACTTTTGGAACACAGCAAGAGTGGTCATAAGAGGAAAATTCATATCATTACAGGTCTATCTCCAAAAACAAGAACGAGCCCAAATAAACAACCTAACATTTCATCTAATAAAACTAGAAAAGGAAGAACAAATGAAACCTAAAGTCAGTAGAAGGAAAGAAGTAATCAAAATTAGAGCAGAAATAAATAAAATTGAAAACAAAACAAAAACAATAAACAATAGAAAAAATAAATGAAACAGAGCTGGTTCTTTGAGAAGGTTAATAAAATTTACAATCACGTGGTTAGACTCACTAAAGAAAAAAGGGAAAGGACACAAATAAACAAAATCAGTGATGAAAGAGGGAAAATTACTACTGACATCGCAGAAATAACAAATATTATGCAAGAATATTATAAAAAAGTATATAACACCAAATTTAATAACCTAGTAGAAATGGACCAGTATTTAGAAAAGTACAATCTTCCTAGATTGAATAAAAAAGAACTGGAAAATCTAAATAGACCAATCAGCAGTATAGAAATTGAAATAATCATCCAAAACCCACCAAAAAGTAAAAGTCAGGACAAGATGGCTTCACCAGTGAATTCTACCAAACATTCAAAGATTTAATACCTATTCTTCTTAAAGTCTTCCAAAAAATCAAAGAGGAGGCCATACTTCCCAACTCATTTTATGAATCCAATATTACCCTGATACCAAAACATGGTAAAGATACCACAAAAAAAAGAAAACTACAGACCAATTACTCTCATGAACACAGGTGCAAAAATCCTAAAGAAGATACAGCAACATATTAAAAAGATTGTATACCACGATCAAGTGGACTACATCCCAAAGGCACAGAGATGATTCAACATATGCAAATCAGTTACTGTGATACATCATATAAAGAAATTAAAAAATAAGAATCATGTGATCATATAGATGTAGAAAAAGCCTTTAACAAGATATAGCATGAATTTATGATCAAAACACCTAACAAAATTTGTATAGAAGGAAATACCTTAGCATAATAATGGCCATATATGACAAACCCTCAGCCAACATTATACTTAATGGTGAAAAAGTAAAAACCTTCCCTCTAAGATCAGGAACAAGGCAAGGCTGTCCACTATTGCCACGGTTATTCAATATAACATTGGAGGTCCTATGAGTGCAATCAGGGAAGAGAAAGATATAAAAGGCATCCAAATAAAAA
>NW_011888868.1:4946410-4951508 GCF_000151845.1 Pteropus vampyrus | reverse complement strand
ACAATTGGATGAGCAGAATGAGTTCTTTAGCAAGAAGATTAAAACTCTCAAAAAGAACAAAATAGAACTTTTGGAGATGAAGAACATACTGAAAGAGATGAAAAATGAAATAGCAAGTTAGGGAAATAGAGTTGACCAAATGGAGGAAAGGATCAGTGATATCAAGAACAGAAATCTAGAAATAAATCAGAAGGAAGAGTAAAACCAAAGAATAAAAAAATAATGAAAGAAAAATATATGAACTAGCTGATATCATTAGGAGAGGAAGCAACAATAACGGGCATTCTCAAAGGGGAGGAAAAGGAGCAGGGACTAGAAAACATTTTCAGACAAATAGTTGATGAGAATTTCCCAAATTTAAGGAATGAGATGGAACTTGGAATTTAAGAAGTCAACAGAACACTCAATTATCTCAACCCCAAAAGGCCTTCACCGAGACATATTATATTAAAATTATCAAAAATCAACAACAAAGACAGAATTCTCAAGATAGCCAGGGAAAAGAAGAAGGTAACCTATAAAAGAAAATCCATTAGATTACCATGAGTTCTCAGCACAAACCTTACAAGCCAGAAAGGAGTGGAGTCAAATATCCAACCATTAAGTGACAGGAACTACTAGCCAAGAAGAATGTATCTAGAAAAGCTCTCCTTTAGATATGACAGAGAAATAACGATCTTTCCAGACATACAAAAATTGAGGGATTTCTCCACTGCAAGGCCTACATTACAAAATACTGAAAGGGGTCAGTTCACCTAAAACAAAATCACACACAAAAAAATACATAATTAAGAGTAAGGTGACTATGAGGCAAATAGAAGCAGAGGAGTGCAACCCTTACTAAAAACAGGGCATTATAAGCTTAAATAATAAGATTTGCTATTGCAAGATAGTAATGTATGTTCAGCATACATAGGGACAAATTGAGACAACAATGACTGAAAAGGAGAGGATTCAAAGATCCAAATTCACAAAGGCACGTGCAGAAGAAAATGGATGACAATATATATATAACTATCCTTTACATATTTATAATGGTAACCACACACTAAAGATTCAGAACTGAAGTATCTAACATAAAACAAGAAAAAACAGAGGAAAAACCCACAAAAGCCAAGTAAAATAAAGAAAACAGAAACACGAAGACAATGAAGTGATGGAAACACCGAGGTTCTAGAAAGCAAAAGATAAAATGGCTATAAGAAGACCTCGTATTTCAATATTCACCCTAAATGTTAATGAACTAAACTCACCAATTAAAAAGCACAGAGTTGCAGAATTAATCAAAAAACAATACTCAACCATATGCTGCCTCCAGGAGACACATCTCAGCTCCAAAGACAAATATAGACTCAAAGTGAAAGGGTGGAAAATGATATTTCAAGCAAATGGCATTCAGAGAAAAGTGGGAGTAGCAGTACTAATATTGGACAAAATAGACTTTAAAATTAGAAAAAGGTAAAGAAAGATACTGAGGAAAACTTTGTAATGATAAAGAGAATCATGCACCAAGAAGATTCTTGGTGCATACCACTTATTAATATCTATGCTCCCAATCAGGGAATGCCAGAATATGTAAAGCAATTACTAACAGGACTAAAGGGAGAAAAAGACCAAAACACTATTGTAGTATGGGACCTAAATACCCCACTGTTAGATATGGACAGATCATCTAAACAGAAAATCAATAAGAAAATAACATCTTTAAATAACACATTAGACCAACTGGACATAATTGACATTTACAGAGCCTTCCATCCCTAAACAGCCGCTTATACATTCTTCTCTAGTGCACATGGAACATTCTCAAGGATAGATCATATACTGGGACATAAAGAAAGCCTCAACAAATATAAGAGGGTTGAAATCATACCAACTATATTGTCTGATCATAGTTCTTTGAAGCTGGAGAGCAACTGTAAAGAGAAAGAGGGAGGAACAAATATATAAAGATTAAACAACATACTACTAAAGAAAACTGGGTCTGGGAAGAAATAAAAAGAGAAATCAAAGGATACCTAGAAATAAAAGATAATGACAGTACAACATATCAAAACTTTTGGAACACAGCAAGAGTGGTCATAAGAGGAAAATTCATATCATTACAGGTCTATCTCCAAAAACAAGAACGAGCCCAAATAAACAACCTAACATTTCATCTAATAAAACTAGAAAAGGAAGAACAAATGAAACCTAAAGTCAGTAGAAGGAAAGAAGTAATCAAAATTAGAGCAGAAATAAATAAAATTGAAAACAAAACAAAAACAATAAACAATAGAAAAAATAAATGAAACAGAGCTGGTTCTTTGAGAAGGTTAATAAAATTTACAATCACGTGGTTAGACTCACTAAAGAAAAAAGGGAAAGGACACAAATAAACAAAATCAGTGATGAAAGAGGGAAAATTACTACTGACATCGCAGAAATAAAAAAGATTATGCAAGAATATTATAAAAAAGTATATAACACCAAATTTAATAACCTAGAAGAAATGGACCAGTATTTAGAAAAGGACAATCTTCCTAGATTGAATAAAAAAGAACTGGAAAATCTAAATAGACCAATCAGCAGTATAGAAATTGAAATAATCATCCAAAACCCACCAAAAAGTAAAAGTCAGGACAAGATGGCTTCACCAGTGAATTCTACCAAACATTCAAAGATTTAATACCTATTCTTCTTAAACTCTTCCAAAAAATCAAAGAGGAGGCCATACTTCCCAACTCATTTTATGAATCCAATATTACCCTGATACCAAAACATGGTAAAGATACCACAAAAAAAGAAAACTACAGACCAATTACTCTCATGAACACAGGTGCAAAAATCCTAAAGAAGATACAGCAACATATTAAAAAGATTGTATACCACGATCAAGTGGACTACATCCCAAAGGCACAGAGATGATTCAACATATGCAAATCAGTTACTGTGATACATCATATAAAGAAATTAAAAAATAAGAATCATGTGATCATATAGATGTAGAAAAAGCCTTTAACAAGATATAGCATGAATTTATGATCAAAACACCTAACAAAATTTGTATAGAAGGAAATACCTTAGCATAATAATGGCCATATATGACAAATCCTCAGCCAACATTATACTTAATGGTGAAAAAGTAAAAACCTTCCCTCTAAGATCAGGAACAAGGCAAGGCTGTCCACTATTGCCACGGTTATTCAATATAACATTGGAGGTCCTATGAGTGCAATCAGGGAAGAGAAAGATATAAAAGGCATCCAAATAGAAAACGAAAAATTCAAACTGTCACTATTTGCAGATGACATGATTCTCTATGTAGAAAACCCTACAGACTCCACAAGAACACTACTAGAAACAATAAGCAAAGACAGTAAAATTTCTGTGTATAAAATCAATGTTCAAAAATCCATAGCGTTCCTATACTTTAATAATGAAGTATCAGAAAAAGAACTGGAAAATATAATTCCTTTTGTAATTGCAACAAAAAGAATAAAATACCTAGGAATAAATTTAACAAATCATATGAAGGACTTATATAATGAAAATTACAAGATCTTATTAAAAGACCTCAAAGAAGATACAAAGAAATGGAAGGATATTCTGTGTTCTTAGAGTGTAAGAATCAACATAGTTAAAATGACCATATTACCTAAAGTATTATACAGATTTAATGCAATCCCCAACAAAATCTCATTGGCATTGTTTAGAGAAATAGAACAAAGAATCATCAGATTTGTATGGAAGCACAAAAGACTCCGAATTGCCAAAGCCATCCTGAGAAAAAAGAACGAGGTTGGAGGCATCACTCTGCTTGACTTCAAATTATATTCAAAACGACAGTAATCAAAACGTCATGGTATTGGCAGCAAAATAGAAACACGGACCAGTGGAACCAAATTGAGAGTCCAGAGGTAAACTCACATATACATATGGGCAAATGATTTTTGACAAAAAGCCAAACACATACAATGAAGACACGAAAGCCTCTTCAATAAATAGTGCTGGAAAAACTGGAAAGCTATCTGCAAAAGAATGAAACTAGACTGTTGTCCATCACCACACATCAAATTAACTCAGAATGGGTTAAAGACCTGAATATAAAACCTGAAACAATAAAATGCATAGAAGAAAACATACGAGCTAAACTCAGGGATCTTGGACTTAAAGAGAATTTTATGAATTTGACTTCAAACGCAAGAGAAGTAAAAGCTAAAATAAATGAATGGGACTACATCAAACTAAAATGCTTCTGCTCAGCAAATCGTCAACAAGGTAAAGAGACAACCATCTGAATGGGAAAATATATTTGCAAGCAACACCTCTGATAATGGCCTAATATCCGAAATATACAAAAAACTCATATGACTCGATGACAACCAAAAAAACAAACGATCCAATCAAAAAAATGGCTAGCGACCTGAAGAGGCACTTTTCCCTAGAGGACATACAAATGCCAACAAATATTTGAAAAGATGCTCAATATTGCTAGCTATTATAGAAATGCAAAACAAAACCACAATGAGATACCAATTAACATCTGTTAGAATAGTCATAATCAACAGGACAAGTAATGACAAATGTTGGAGAGGATATGGATAAAAAGGAACCCTCATACACTGCTGGTAAGACTGGAAATTGGTACAGCCACTATGGAAATCAATATGGAGATTCCTCAAAAAACTAAGAATTGTTCTACCACAGGATCCAGCAATCCCTCTACTGGGTATTTGCTCCAAAGACTCGAAAACCCATATCTGAAGATATTTGTACACCAATGTTCATAGCAGCATTATTAACAGTGGCCAGGACATGGAAGCAACCAAAGTGTCCTATGATAGATGATTGGCTAAAGAAGTAGTGGTACATATATACAAAGGAATATTACTTAGCCATAGGAAGAGATGAAATACTTCCATTTGTGATAACATTAATAGACCTCGAGATAATCATGCTAAGTGAAATAAGCCAAATAGAAAAGGTTGAAAACCACATACTATCACTTATATGTGGGATATAAATTTAAAGCCAGAAATGAACAGGAGAAACCAACAGAGACTCATGGATATGGATTATAGACTAGTGGTTACCAGGGATTAGGAGGTCAGTGAAG
>NW_011888868.1:4942822-4946360 GCF_000151845.1 Pteropus vampyrus | reverse complement strand
TGTGTGTGTGTGTGTGTGTGTGTGTGTGTGTGTGTATGAAGCAAACACTGGCAGAATTGAGAGGAAAAATATTTCTACAAGAATAAGTAGTAGGACACTTCAGTACTCTACTGTCAATAATGAATAGAATTGCCAGATAGAAAATCAAAGAAAATAATGTATCTAAAAAAAAAAAACAAAAAAAAACAAAAATAAATAAACTATAAGCTAATTAAACCAAATACAAAGAATAATTCAACAAGAGCAGATTACGTATCTCAAATATATATGAAACGTTCTTCAGGATAAACCATATGTTAATATACAAAACAAGTCAATATTTTTTTAAATATTGAAATCATTCAAAGTATCTTTTTCCAATCACAATGTAATAAAACTAAAAATCAACAGCAGAAGAAATACATTTTAAATGTAAATGTGTGGAAATTAAGCAACATGCTTTTAAACAATCATTGGTAAAAGAAGAAAGCAAAGGGTAATTAGAAAATACCTTGAGACAAATGATCACAATAAAATGATATGCTAAAACTTGTAGGATGCAATAAAAATAGTATTAGGAAGAAATTTTATAGTTTTAAATGCTAACATCAAAAAAGTAAGAAAGTACTCAAATTAATGACCGATTTGGTAAAGGATTAATATCTAGAATATATAGAAAACTTCTCAAACTCAACTACAACAACAACAAACCAAACAACTTGATTCAAAAATGGGCTAAGGCCTTCAAACAGATTTTTCTCCAAAGGAAAAATACAAATGATCCATAAGCTTATGAAAAGATGTTCAAAATTACTAATTTTTAGGGAAATGCAATTCAAAACCAAAATGAGATTTTTACTTCACATCCATTAGGATAGTTATTAAAAAACAAACAAAACAAAACATAAATTAGTAACAGTTAGCAAGGATATGGAGAATATAGAACCCTAGTGCACTGCTGGGAGAATGTAAAGTGGTGCAGCCATTAAAAAAATATTCAGTACCTCAGAAATATATAAATGGAAATACCACACGGTTCAACAATCCCACTTCCGGGTATTACTCAAAATAATTTAAAGCAGGGACACAAAGAGATATTTGTACACTCATATTCATAGCAGCATTATTAACAATAGCCAAAAAGTAGAATTAACACAAGTGCCATCAAAAATGAATAGAAAAACAAAATGTGGTATACACATACAAGGGAATATTATTCATCCTTAAAAAGAAAGGAAAATTTGCAATATGCTACAATATGAATGATCTTCCAAGACATTATGCTAAGTGAAAAAAGCCAGTTACAAAAGAAAAATATATATATATAATTCCAGTTATATGAAGTATTTAGAATAGTCAAATTCATTGATACAAAAGGTAAATTGGTAATTGCCAGGGCTGAGTGAAAGGGAGGAACAGGAAGCTATTGTTTAATCCATAGAGAATTTCAGGTTTGCAAAACGAAACAAGTTCTGTGGAAGGGTAATAGTGATGTTTGCTCAACAATGTGTATGTATTTAATGCAACTGAACTCTTAAAAATGTTTAATATGGTAAATTTTGTTATGTTTATTTTATCACAATTTGAAAAAAATAATAAAAAATGACTAAGAAAATGTACATATTTTTGTCTAGTCTGATTCAAAGAAAGGAAGGAGATAACATTTAGTTTCATTAAACACATTTTTAGCTTATTTTACTAGACTAAGATATTTTATACAATAATAAACAGTAGTAACATACAAAATATAATTGTGAAGTTAATTTGCTAAATTGAAAAGTTATAATGCAGGAATATACAAGCATACTTCATTTTATTGTGCATTGCTTTGTTGTGCTTCATAGATGTTTCATTGTTTTACAAATTAAAGGCAAGACTCTCTATCAAAAAGATTGACTCGCTTTATTGCATTATTTACTTTTATTGCAGTGGTCTAGAACAGAACCTGCAATATCTCTGAGATATATCTGTAGATGTAGATACAGATATGAATATGGATACAGATACAGATATAGATATATATTTATAGACATATATGGAAAAATAAAAACATTTCTCTTAAAGACCCTAGTGTCTTTAAAGAACAAAAATATATCTAGTTTCAAACTTCTCTGAAACACAAAGTGCTATAAGACAGGAAAGCAATTTCCAGAGATTTTTGAGAGACAGTAACTCTTATTGAAATATAATTCTATGACTGAAAGTAACTTAGAGACTTTCAGAAATATAGGTAACTTGAGACTAAACCAAGCTTTCTCTCATCTTTTAAAAAATGACTTAAAAACATATTCTGCTTGAGAATTGAATCCAATTAATTGCTCAAAGACCCCTGGGTTAATTTACAGAAGTAATTATTTCTCTTTGAGACTTTCTTAACTTCCTATTAAAATCTTCATATTAATACTTAACAATCCAAATCGAAACCTAAGCCCAAATTGGAGCTGGTCCAAAATTGGAGCTGATGGAATTATCAATGATAAAGTTCCATTCAAAACCCTGAGTGCAGGTTCATTTTCTTGAATTAGCAGAAAGATGTAATCTGCACTATCACATTATTAACGTACCAAAAATATTTTTCTTTCTTTGTAAAAAAGACCACATTTTATTTATACTTACCATTACTAAAAAGAGAGGGCCATTTTGTTTAACATGATCAATTGACCAGATGTGTACAGTATTCACCCTGTACCACCAATACTAATGTGAGGATAAATAGGAAAGGAATTGCCATGAGAGAAAGAAACGTGTGAGGTAAGGAGAGAGGAAGAAATTAAAAGCTAGAATGATGAATAGAAGATTAAACTAAGAGGAACTGAATCTCACACTGACTTTAACACTTACTCAGAGGGGAAAATATGACTGTAGTTTCCAGACTTTGAGGATCTAGAACTGAGTTACTTTTATAAAATCAAGAGTTATAAAGTACTTCCTTATCCATGAAACTATTTCTGGAAAAACAAAACAAAACAAAACTCTACCTAACAGCACTAGGATGTCTCAAAACTACCAGGGAACATGGCTGGAAAATGCATCACACACAAAATATGAGAAGTTCAGGCCTGCATAACCCACACTCACAAGGTCTAAATTTACACTATCACTGTAGTAGAAAGATATTAAGATAATTAGTTTCTACATTGCTCTGTTACCATTGCTTTTTAAATCTTAATCTTTCCTCCCAAAATTAAATTAAAGTTATTTTGCAACTGTGAAGCAAGAAAGGTAAAACATTTTGAGAACAGATGCAAATGTGCTCTATAGGTGCATTACCCCAGCCAGGCAGGCACAAGGGTGAACCTTACCAGTGGGCAGCTCACAGGCAAAAATGTTAAGATCTATGGGAAACACAAAATGCTACAATGGCTTTTGCAAAAGGTTAAATAAAAAATTATACCTTATAACTGAAGATAATAAAAGTGTCTTAAAGCAACTTTAAAATAAATGTTTAAAATAATAATACAAATAGAAGGATAAGAAATTATAAAGCAAAAACAGATAGTGTGGGAAAAGCCAAAGAATGACACAAAAATTATAGAAATTAAACATATCATTGAAAAAA
>NW_011888868.1:4920812-4942772 GCF_000151845.1 Pteropus vampyrus | reverse complement strand
AGAAATATAGGTAACTTGAGACTAAACCAAGCTTTCTCTCATCTTTTAAAAAATGACTTAAAAACATATTCTGCTTGAGAATTGAATCCAATTAATTGCTCAAAGACCCCTGGGTTAATTTACAGAAGTAATTATTTCTCTTTGAGACTTTCTTAACTTCCTATTAAAATCTTCATATTAATACTTAACAATCCAAATTGAAACCTAAGCCCAAATTGGAGCTGGTCCAAAATTGGAGCTGATGGAATTATCAATGATAAAGTTCCATTCAAAACCCTGAGTGCAGGTTCATTTTCTTGAATTAGCAGAAAGATGTAATCTGTACTATCACATTATTAACGTACCAAAAATATTTTTCTTTCTTTGTAAAAAAGACCACATTTTATTTATACTTACCATTACTAAAAAGAGAGGGCCATTTTGTTTAACATGATCAATTGACCAGATGTGTACAGTATTCACCCTGTACCACCAATACTAATGTGAGGATAAATAGGAAAGGAATTGCCATGAGAGAAAGAAACGTGTGAGGTAAGGAGAGAGGAAGAAATTAAAAGCTAGAATGATGAATAGAAGATTAAACTAAGAGGAACTGAATCTCACACTGACTTTAACACTTACTCAGAGGGGAAAATATGACTGTAGTTTCCAGACTTTGAGGATCTAGAACTGAGTTACTTTTATAAAATCAAGAGTTATAAAGTACTTCCTTATCCATGAAACTATTTCTGGAAAAACAAAACAAAACAAAACTCTACCTAACAGCACTAGGATGTCTCAAAACTACCAGGGAACATGGCTGGAAAATGCATCACACACAAAATATGAGAAGTTCAGGCCTGCATAACCCACACTCACAAGGTCTAAATTTACACTATCACTGTAGTAGAAAGATATTAAGATAATTAGTTTCTACATTGCTCTGTTACCATTGCTTTTTAAATCTTAATCTTTCCTCCCAAAATTAAATTAAAGTTATTTTGCAACTGTGAAGCAAGAAAGGTAAAACATTTTGAGAACAGATGCAAATGTGCTCTATAGGTGCATTACCCTAGCCAGGCAGGCACAAGGGTGAACCTTACCAGTGGGCAGCTCTCAGGCAAAAATGTTAAGATCTATGGGAAACACAAAATGCTACAATGGCTTTTGCAAAAGGTTAAATAAAAAATTATACCTTATAACTGAAGATAATAAAAGTGTCTTAAAGCAACTTTAAAATAAATGTTTAAAATAATAATACAAATAGAAGGATAAGAAATTATAAAGCAAAAACAGATAGTGTGGGAAAAGCCAAAGAATGACACAAAAATTATAGAAATTAAACATATCATTGAAAAAAATACTTTAAATGATGGAGTAAGTAGCTGAGAAAGAATTTGTAGTTTTTGAGAGAGCAGAAGAAATCACCAAGAATTGACATAGAGAGAAATATAGGATATATATGACGAGGAGGATGCATTGTGAAGATACATCATGCATAAAATAGGACTTCTAGAAGTATAAACTATTGTCAATATGAAAAAAAAAAAACACTATTTGAAAACAAAATGCTTTTGTATTTCCTAAGATAGCACACTCATAAATAAAGACACACTGGGTCCTGAGTAGCATACATGAAGGCAATTCCACACTAGCTTATCAAATGGTGGTGCAGAACTTCATAAGCAACATCGACCTTTTAAAAGGTTCATGAGAAAATATTATAGATAAAAGGAAGGAGATGTGACTAATAATTTAGCAGGAACAATAGATAACAGAAGGCATGGAAATATAATCTTCAAATTTCTGAGAAAAAAATTATCCAACCAAAAATTATATATCCAATTAAACTATATTAAACAGTGTGCATATGATAAAGATGTTTTCATAAATACAACTAAAAGAGTTTATTAATCACATCCTTCTTAACATGACTATTAAAGAAGGTATTTCTGCCAGAAGTAAATGCAATTCTCTAGGAAGAAGTGGAATGCAAGAAAAAATGGTATGAAAACTGTTATTACATTAGTATATATGTTTCTATAGTAAATGATAATGATAATATTAATGGTGCTTATAATTATAAAGAATAATAACAGAGAAGTACAAAGGTCAGATAGAACTAAAATACTAAAAATAAAATAAGTTTAAAGTGGGTATAACACATAAACCATTCTAAGATACTGACTAATTTTAAATGTTAATTTTATAGATTCTTGCATAAAATTTAATGATGCACATAATAAAACACACATATAGAGTATTTTATTTCTGAAACATCTGAGCAAAAATATAAATTAAATTCAATTGACCCAATAGAAGATACAAAAGGAGTTACAAAAACAGCAAAGTAAAAAACATAAGTGGAAAAGAAAAATGTTGTATATTATGGAAAATTTAGTAAAAATAAAGCATAAACAAAAATGTACATTAATTAAATTCATATTGTTTAAACATTTTTCAATTTAGATTAAAAACACTTGTTTAGTATAAAATTCCCACTAGATTTTTATAATGTATTGATTACTAAATGGTTGTTTCTTTAGAATTTGGGAAATATTTATTGATCAACTACCATATGTTAAGAACTGTACTACATACTAAAGAAAAGGGGAGTAAAAACATATGAGCTGAGTGCCTTGAAATAAGACCACTAAAAATTATAACTAACTTTTATGATGGCTTAACTATGTGCTAGGGATTTAACATAGATTAGAGTTATGTTTACAACTTTTTTGAGATAGTTACTGTCTCATTTTATAAATGAAGAAACTAAAGCTGAAAGTGGTTTAAAAACTTGCATAAGGCTCATAAGAATAGAATTCCAAAATTCTAAGTAAATTATAGCCTATGCTGTTTTTCACTGTAACTCATTGATTTTTCATGTGTCACAGTGTATAAATGATTTATAAAATTTGAACCTTTTTATTCTTATTATAATTCTGAGAATTCAAGGAATAGAATATTTCTCAATTTTATACATGTAAAAAAAGAAAAATAGTAAGGAGTTTTACCAGTCATAGTTGTCTTACTAGAGAGTTAAAATAGAAATTCATATTTCAGCAAATTCCCATATGAAAACTCTCTTTCCACAGACCAAGATAGAATTCAGAGCATGCTTTACTCATCTTTGTTTATGGCACAACTCTTGGCATCATTGTACCTTGACTTAGCTACTTGTAGAGGCTTGGTTTAAAAGAATACATGAATAGATCAACCAACTAGTCATCAATGTTTCTTTAGACATGGTGTTTTTATCTTGAATCTTATCAATCCATCGCATTAAGTACAAAGTAATTGAAGTAAAATTCAATAGAGTAGTAGAGATACAAATGATGAATAAATGGTGAAGACTGATCTAAATCACAGGAGATAGGTTTGTAAAGTAACAACTTCTACAGAGCGAACTGGAGGCAGCAAACTAGTTTTGCAGAGAAGAGAGCCAAGATCAAACTCACCTGAAATCACCCAATAAAGATATCACTAAATGGAATTTTTACTAACCATGAAAGAGGTTACCATAAACATAGTGTTTGAAGAGAATATGATAAGCAGAGATAAGAGAATATACTCTTGTGGATGAAACGCAAATAGTGTGGTGTGTATAAAAAAAATGGCATGTCGAATATAAAGTACATAAAGTGGGGGTAGTAGGAGTTGAAGAAATGGTGACTGAAGTTCAAGTAGAGGATCTTCTATATAGTGCCAAAGAGACTGGGTTTCATCCTGTAGGATATAAGAGAAATTTAATAAAGTAAAATATTTCTCCTTAGAACACACACACACCTATATTATTACTTTTATAGTTAAGTTTCAAGGTATATTTGCTATAATAGTCAATGGCAGACCTCTTTGGATTGCAATGAGTATGTCTGCTCAAATTTACCTATAAATGTCCAATAGGTCATCTAGGATTTCCTGAGTGTGAAGAAATCCTGTCGTAGAATAAAACTATCACTGCATTTAAAAATTATAATTTACTATATCTTCAGTTATAATACAATCTTTCTTCCTCTACCATGTTTTTTGAATGAACATTTTATTTTCTTCTTAAATAATTTATTATTGTGGCAAAATATATTTACATAAAAAAACTCACTATTTTAAGTGTATAGTTTCAGTGGCATTAAGTACATTCAGGGTTGTGTTCTTATCACCCGGTCCCTACAACATTTTTTATGATCCCATACTGAAACTCTGTAACCCATGATACAATAATTCCTCATACTCCTTCCTCCCAGACCTGGTATCCACTATTCTACTTTCTGTTTCTATTGATTTGACTATTCGAGGTATCATATGTATGAGGAATAATGCAATATTTATTCTTTTCTGTCTAGCTTATTTTTTTTAGATTGTCTTCAAGGTTCATCCATGTTGTAGCATATGTTAGCTATGTCAGAATTTCCTTCCATTTTGTGGCCGAATAATACTTTATTGTATACATACACACAGTTAAATATGTAGATCTTTATTTATATCTATACCTACCATCCATCTCTCTATCATGTATCTCTATCTGCCTGTCTGTCTGTCTGTCTGTCTGTCTATCTATCTATCTATCTATCTATCTATCTATCTATCTATCTATCATCTATCTAATCATCATCTATCTCATCTTTTCTTTATATATTCATATACGGGACTATTTGGTTGTTTCCAGCTTTGGCTGCAGTGAATAATACTGTTACAAAATTTGGTATATAAAAATTTGTTTGAGTTCTTGCATTTCATTATTTTGGGTATATACTCATTAGTGAAATTGCTGGATCATATGATAGTTCGATGCATAATTTCTTGGGGGAACTGCCATATTATTTCCCATAGCGGCTGTACCATTTTACATTCCCACAAGCAATAAACATGGCTTTCAAATTCTCACATCCTTTCCTTGATTTTTTTTTTTGTTTTTGGTGAATGCTATCTTATTATGCTGAAATTTGTCAAGTACTTTTCCTGCATCAATTTAGATAATCATGTAGTTTTAAATCCTTCATTACATTAATGTGGTATATTACATGGGTTGATTTTAATCTATTAAACCATCCTTACTTTCTCAGAATAAATCCCATTTGGTAATATTTCATGATACTTTTAATGTGCTATTGATTTGGGTTTGGCAATTATGAACTGAAGATTCTTGTATCAACTTTCATTGAGGATATTGGTCTATATTTACTTGCTTATTTATTTATTGTCTGGTT
Organism: Pteropus vampyrus; assembly: GCF_000151845.1. NCBI lineage: Eukaryota > Metazoa > Chordata > Mammalia > Chiroptera > Pteropodidae > Pteropus > Pteropus vampyrus. Next base: position 4,937,589 of record NW_011888868.1, on the reverse strand, counting down.
GTTCTACCTAGTACTGAAAGTCAGATATTGAAGTCTCTGACTATTATTGTAGAACTGCCTATTTCTCCCTCCAATTTGGCCAATGTTTACTTCACACATTTAGATAACCTATTATAAGGTATGCAAACTTTTGTATTTGTTATAAATTATGTCTATATTAAACCTTTTTATTACTATGTAATGGCATCTTTGACTCTTTTAAACTTTTTGGTTTAAAATCTGTTGTCTGATTTCAGTTTGGCCACACCTGCTTTCTTTTGGTTACTATTTGCATTCTTTTACTTCCAACTTAATTGTGTTTTTGGATCTAAATTAAGTCTCATATAACAGCATGCGGTGGGATCAATTTTTTAATCTATTCTGATGATATCTGCTTATGATTAGGAAGTTTAATTTACATCTAGAGTAATTAGTGATAAGGAGGAATTTAATTCTGTCATTTTGCTATTTTATACACCTTAAAAGTTTTTGTTTCTCATATCCTGTATTACTGTCTTATTTTATATTTATTTGATTTTTTAGCGAAATGTATTATCTTTTTATTTTTATTTTTTGAATATTTTATAGCTATTTGTTGAGGTTATCCTGGAGGTTGTGTTAAACATCCTGTTATAACACTGTAATTTGAACTTATACCAGTTTAGTGTTTATAATATTTTTAAAAATCTGCTCTTAGAGATCTCCACCTTCACCTATTTTAGTTATTGAATTAAAAATACATCTTAATATAAATCATGTATCTAAAATCATAAACTATTAATTATTTTATGCATTAGTATCTTAAATCATGTAGAAAACAAAAGCAGAATTACAAGCCAAAGTTACAATAACACTAGTTTTTGTAATTTTCAATGCACTTACTTTTACTAGCAACCTAAAGTTTTTCAAATAGCTTTGAGTTATTTTTTAGTGCCCTTTCATTTCAACCTGAAAAATTTTTTTTTAGCATTTCTTATAGAACAAGTTTAGTGGCAATTAATTTCTCTAGCTTTTATTTATCTTGGAATGTCTTAGTTTCTCCCTCATCTTTGAAGTACAGTTTTATCAGATATAGGATTCTTAGTTGACAGTTTTATTTCTTCAGCACTTTGAATATATCTATCCACTGACTTGGGGCTTCCAAAGTTTCTAATGAGAAACTTGGTAATATTAATTGGGCCCCCTGGAATGTGACAAGTTACTCTTGCTGCTTTCTGGATTCTTTGTCTTTGAACAGTTTGGTTATAATGTGCTTCTATGTGGATCTTTACATGTACACAGCTTTGAACTCATTGAACTTCTTGAATATTTCTATTCATGTCTTTAATCAACTGTTGGAAGTTTGGGGCCATTAGTCCTTTCAATGAACTCTGCTCCTTTCACTCCTTTCCTTTTGAAGATCTCACAATGTGTTTGTTGATATTTTTAATAGTACCCTGTAAGTCCTTTAGGCTCTATTCATTAATATTTTAATTAATCTCTTTTCTTTCTGTTTCTCAGACAAAATAATTATAATTATTCTATCTTTAAGTTATTCTACTTTTCATTTCCAATTTTTTTTTGGTTTCTTTTCATGTTTTCTATTTTTTATTAATATTTCCAATTCATTTATACATTATTTTTGTTTTTTGTCTGTTTCATTATTTTTAAGCATCTTTAAGAGCATTGATTTAAAGTATTTATATAGTATGTTTATATCTGGTCTTTCTCAGGGACATCTTCTATTGATTTTTTTCTCTCTTAAATAAGCCATATGTTTCTGGATTTTTATTTTTTTTGTATGTCTTGTGATTTTTGTTGTAAACCAAACATTTTAATTGATAATGTGTTTATTCTGGAGATCTGATTCTCCACAGAGCTTGCTGACATTTTTGCTATTGTTGTTGCTGTTTTTTGTAGAGTATTTCTGTTCTTTGGATCTTCTGAAGATGTAAACTTAAGGAGTTCTCGGGTTTGTGAGCTTGCATCTTTTCTAGGTCTTGCATGGTGTCTTTCTAAATTTCTCCATATTTGTTGATTTTAAATGTTCTAGTCCTTAAATGTCTGCCTACCAAAAGGAGAAAAAGAGAGAAATAAAAGAGAGAAAGGAGCTGGTCCATTAAATCTTCTGGAATTTGCTTCAACCAGAGAGGCAGGGGATTGCAACAGTGATAGTAAGAGTTGCAACAGTGGTTGTTCATCTCTGTGTTTATACTTCTGCATTCAGAAGCAGCAATCAGCAAAGCACTGATTCCTAATTTTTGTAGCACAGGGGCTTGATTATCCACAGTGGTTCCTAGAAGGTATATGCAATCTGCTCCTGGAAACATGCACAGCCACTTGCCAGCATGAACCCAAAAGGTAGAACATAAATAGCTGCTGTGGAGCTAAGAACTGAAATTTACCAAAATATACCCCAATTTACCATATAAGCCTTCCCCTGGAAGGTATAAACCTTAATAGACTCCAGAATTTGAAAATAGTTTCATCAGAAAGATTATATCAGCACACTGTTGTCTACCACCTTCCTTCTAGCTCCACTTGTTAGCTTTACTAAGAAAATAATTTTGGAGTTTATTTATAATTATTTTACTTATTTCACTTTTTATTATTTAGATTACTATGTATTATTTCATTATTCTTCATAATTTGTCTTATTTTAATTTATCTAGGTTCTTCAGAAAATGCTGAGGTTATATAATTTAAATTTCTTATTCATATTTCCTAATAATAAATAGCATTTGAAATTACAAATTTTATCCTGTGTGCTATTTATACAACTATTTCAAACTTGTTGAGTCATTTTTTTGGATATATCTTATAAAAACTGTTCCTGATTCTGTTCTCTATTATAAAATCTGATAGTTTCTGTGTTAGAGAATGGAGGTTTTAATCCATTCACCTTTACTGATTATAGCATGTTTAAGTTAGCTCAACTTTTTTTAATGCTGAATAATATTCCATTGTCTGAATGTACTACAATTTACTTATTCATTTACTGAAAGGCATCTTCGTTGTTTCTAATTTTTGGTAACTATGAAGAAGGCTGCTATAAACATATGTATACAAAGCTTTGTGTGGACATTGATTTTCAACTCCTTTTGGCAAATATTAAGGAGTGTGATTACTAGACTGTATGATAAGAATATGTTTAGTTTTGTAAAAATTCCCCCATTTTCAAAAGAAGCTGTACCATTTCGCATTACAATTCGTAATTTATTAGTCTCTGTTGTTCTATATTCTCATCAGGTTTGGTGTTGTCAGTGTTTTGGATTTTGGTTACAGTTGTAATCATGTAATGCTATTAAATTTTTGTTTTAATTTGTACTTCTTTGATGGCATATGATGTAGAGCATATTGAAATTATTTTAAAATCATATATCACATTTATCATCTTCTACTGTCCCAATTAAGTTAACACATTTTTAAGCAAACATTTTTCTCCTTTTTAATCTAAACAATATCTGGACTACTTGCAACAAAATAACATCTCTGAATTCTTTCTACTACACTTTTCTACCATCTGCAACATAGAGATAACCATTAATTTTAAATTCTAAGTAGCTATTAAATTGTATCTTTTATAGTATGTATCAACAGTTATCTTTATTAATATTGTTTTTCACAATTCTTTCTCTATTCTACAGCTTTATCTCCTTAAATATATTAACTAATTTTAGTATTTTTTAGAAAGAGTTCTATAGTGTCAATATTTCTGAATCTGTGTATGCCTGAAAATAATTTGTCATTTTGTTGTTTATATTTTCAATAAATAAAATACGTTTTAGGATCCAGAGTTATTAATTAACAGTTAGTCACCAATTTTATTTTAGTATATTTTAATAACACTTATTTTTCCATTTTTTCCCCCTACAACTTTTAAATAATTTTCCTTTTTAGTTCTAAAGTTTGATTAAAGTATGCCTAGGAGTTGGTATTTTGTTTTCATTGAGTCTGCCTTGAATTTTGTTAGTATCATTACTTTGCTCTGGGAATTTTTTTTTTCATTATTTATTTGATTTATTTTTATAGTTGATTCTCTCTCTCTCTCTCTCTCTCTCTCTCTCTCTCTCTCTCTCTCTTTGTCTTGAATTGGCTGAAATTACTATTAGATGTTTTTTGGGACTTTTAGGTAATTGTGCTTCTACTCTTTATGATCCTTGATTTCCATGACTGTTTTCTAGGGAGAGAGAAGTCATCTTCTTCATCATTTAGCACATTTATTCAGTTGTGTTAATTTTGTTTCCTAAGGTATCTTGGTGACTTAAAAAAAATAATTTTACATTTCAAATTTCTGAATTTTTTTTATTTTTTTGTGGTGTAAAAGCTCATTTTTGTTTGTTTTTCTCTTGATATCATGTTCTCTCTACTCTCTCTGACAATATTAATTAAAATTACTTAGAATAATTTTCTTTACTTTTCTTTAAGGTCATATTTTCCTTTTTTTCCCATTCTTTTCATAGTGTTTGCTCTCCTGGGGAAGTTTTGAAAAAAAATAAATTTTGTGCTCAGGTACCCTTATTTCATTCACGGCTTTTTAGATGTAGATCTGATCACAGGAGATACTGGTACAGATTACTGTACCTGTTTTGACTAGCCATCCTTAACCCAATAGATTTTCCATGAAACTTCTTGCAGTCTTCTCCTGAACCTCTTGGCTTTGCTCACCACCAGTGTGCTTCCCACTGTTGTTTTTCTCTCTGCGGTTTCAAGTCTGATTTGTCTTGTCAATTATCTTTCCTGAATTTCACAAATTCTATCATGTGTGTGTGTGTGTGCTATTATAGATTAAATATTTTGAATGCTATATTTTATATTTAAAGTTTTGAGCTTAAATGTGATGTATACACATTCATTCCCCTATGTCTTATTCATATTTTCTTATAAAATGTAAGAAATATTTAGATACAAAATAATGTAAAATATTACTCTATCAACATCTTAGAAGTGATACTACACTAGGTCTTGAAAAATGGGTAGAATTTTCTCAAGTAAAATATTGGTTATCACAATTAAACTCCTGAAGATATTTAGCCTACTTAGATATTGGCAGGCATAGGTTGCATGAGTCAATGTCCAGAATTCCCAACAGATACTTGAGAAAGACAAATTTTAATAAAGAGACTTGAACACAAAGTATAAAAAGGTTAATATTGCTATTCAAAAATTATAAATATACAAAGCTGCTACCATATTTCGTGCTGGAGAAGCAGAAGGAAAAATGGACTTACATGAAGCTTATATGAGATGTGCTGACTAAGAGTTCAGGATCAGAAGTGGCCCCAGAAAGCCCTCTCCAAATTGGTTATGAGATAGAAAATTTACTGGTTCTGACTCTATTAATTTTGAACAAAACACAAAGAGAGTTATTGACAACTACACTAAGACTTAAATTTTTATCTTATACTTTGGTATAATAATTTTCATTACTTATTTCATGGATGGAATTTCTATTTCCCATTTATTTAAATCTTTTATTAGAAATATTTGAGTTTAAGATATACAAAAGAGATGGTCAGATTAATGTGTTTTATCAATTGTCCAATAAAACTCAACATGTAGCACTCTTGCAAAACAAGGAGTTAATGGTGTTTACTTGAAGGAGCCATCATAGAAGACAATAATAAGAAACTTCATTGAAAAAAAAGTTCAGGTAATGTTTTAAAGACATTTAGATGAATAAATGGAATTAATGTTCCTGGAAAACAAATTAAACTCCTAGGTCTATCCTACACAAAAAATAAAATACAAGAGATTAAGAGAGAACTAGGTGAAAGTAATATTTGTAACTTTTGTAAACTAGTAACTATTCAGTCATTGTTGATATTTCAGGATATTTGGAGAATATTTTATGGCTTTCAGATTAAGCCTTCGCTACATAAAGATAACTACAGAAAGAGATTTGAAAACATATTTTATAGCTTAACATAAAAACTAGTCAGGCACAAGAGAAGATGAGGAAGAGGTTTTTTTTTTTTTGAGAAAAAATATATCAGGCACAGTTGTTTCAGCAAATATGGGCAGCTAAGAGGAAAGTCTTCTAGAAGAACAAGACTCTAGAGAGCTTTCTAAGTGTGCATTTTGACACCTTCTTTGAGCAGGTCAACACTAACTAGCTTGCTTTTTTTTGTCTGGAGCAACTCCTGTACAGCCCAAATTTTATTGGTGGAAAGAGGGTCATAACAGATCAGAGTCAAGCTTGGGAGGCCATGATTTACAAATAGTACTTGTCTCTCAGTGATGCCTCCTCGTGCAGCACTGGGAAGTGAGTAAATTCAAACAAGAGAAGCAACTCTTAGAAAAGTGCAGTCCCTTTGCAGGAGGGAATATGAAGTATTTGAGGGTCTTTAAATAACATATCATGATCATATAAAATAAACCAAATAAGTGTCCTGAAAATAAGAGAGAATATGATTCATGTTGGTAATGGACATGTGATCTTAAGAAATAACAACTTGTGCATAGTGTGTGAACTTATAGTCTATCCCTCAATAATGCTGCTAAAACATACAAAAAGCTTCCTAACTCAGTGGCTTGCCATGACAATTTTTATTTTTATTGCTTGTGTATCTGTGAGTCAACCATAATTGGCTTCCAGATTTGGATGGCTTCAGGTATGCTTTATACCTCTGTACATTTTCTTTAGAGCTGCCGCTTTCTTGGGCATTGTGTTAAGAATCACTGGAATGCACATATATATAAGACTTTGGTTCTGTCACACCCACTAATAGTCAACTGTGACAACAAGTTAAGCAAGGTTTGGGGATGTAGAAGATAAATCTATTCACCATGAAGCCATGCAAAAACCTGAATATAATTCTTTTAAGGGAAGAAGTAAAGATTTGAGGAACTAATTTAATTTGCCATCATTTATCCACTTCATCAGTTATTTCTGTCATTTCAACACATAGGATATTCTCACTCCTTCCACCAGGAGCCCCAAAGTCTCATCCACTCATGGCAGCAGGCCTAAAGCCTAGGAGTTTGAGATCTACATCACATCCTGATACAGCACTTCTAGATTTGGATACTGAGGAACTCAAAGACCAGTTTACCTTTTCCCAACCAGTCATTTTCCTCCTCACTAAAACCACAACACTTAAAGATGTAATAAAAGCTGAGTAATAATTTCACTAGGTGTGAAAACATGGATAAATTCATAGAGTGAATAGTGACCTTGAATATTACATTACAGAACTCTCCTTAAGGCACCATGAAGAGATAGAGAAGTGAAAAAAAAAAAAAAAAGACAGAAACATTGAGATAAAAAATATAGAATTAAAAATGTCAACATCTGTAAAATAGGACTTTCAAATGCCGAAAAAAAATAGAGGGGAGAAAAAATTTTAAAAATACAATCAGTGAGAATTCTAAAATTGTTTAACACAGATTAAAATTTGACACAGATTATAGAAAGCCTAAGAAGTAAGAACTCATATTCACACCTACCACACTATGGTTAAAATTTGAAAGATTAAATATTAAGGAATAATTCTAATATGTCCTATGAATAGAAGCAGATTATCTGTAAGAAATACAATTTAATTGACATATCTTTTTATGCAAAAAGAAACTAGAGTAATACATTCAAAGAGGTGGGGCAAAGACTTCAAACCTGGAATTTTGGATTATGCTAAATTATTATTTAAAAGTTTAAAGAAATTAAAGTCATAGACACTTCAGAATGTTTATCACAAAATGATTTACTTTGAAAACTGTCATAGAGGAAGTAGGCCAGGAACAAGAGGAAAAATATCTAGGAGAAAACAGAATTGAGGTGGTAAATAATTTATTAAATTTATTGTTGTATACATTTTGAAGATAAAAAGATTACATATAAATATGTATGTATATATTTTTAAACATTAAATAATACATTTTAATATGTGCAGTTTATAGTATGTCATTTACACATCAATAAAACTATAAAAATGTTTTGACCATAATAATTTAAACTAAAATTAGACATGAAGACCACATGGCAGTTGGGATGGGTGGAGAAGTCAAGAAAGAGGTAAGACTATAGGGATGGCAAAGACATAAATACATAAAAGTCAATACAATTATAAAAGGAAAAATAAAATATGGATTTAATTAGTAAAACTAAGAAAAATAGAAATAAGATAATGTTCAAAATAAAAGAAAAAATCTATCTATGTCCATTAGAATGCAGGAGAAGAGAAAAAAAGTATGGTAAAGAATAAACACAGATTTTATTCTTTACCATACTTTTTGGCAAATTTAAATAATAATAATATTAAATAATACAATACATAAAATTAGCAGAGACAAAACAGGATCTAGCAGGAGGGCTCCAAAATGGGACTAGTCTCCCACAGAGTTCCACAAACTCCTGCTGCCACTTAGCATTTAAGGCAATGTGTGCAGGTAGAGTTCTCATGAGGCAGAACAGGTCTACCTGTCATATAGCTGCAGCCAAGAAGCTGATGCTTCAGTCTCTGATCACATGTGGGAAGGTGTTGGTGCACACACTGAGCTGACAGTGCAGACTGAGACCAGGTTGCCTGCACACCAGACTGCACTAATGCCAAGCATTCTCTAGAGCCTAATGTTTTCTGCTGGGTTTCTATACTGTCCCATGTGTTGGTCAACAGGGCAATTCACACCTGCTGCTGTTTCTGTCTCTCAGACCTCAAGAAATGTAATTCAAATGGTCATTATCCCTTATTTGCTCCATGGCATCTCTAATAGAAAGCTGTAAGGTAAAAAAAAAGAGAAAAAGGGAGATTTACCTCAGTAATAGGTATACTAGGCATTCTGAATAGTCCTATATATGTTGGATAAATTACAACTGTGGTTTTAAATGCATTATTGTACTCATAGTGAGGTATGATATATCTCTAAGGGTTAGTGGGAAAATAAAAAAGAATACACTGAAACTTAAGAGATAGGTGAGTATGAATCGGAAAAGAATGCTGCACTGGGGACTTATTGTAAGAGATGAACCTAGACTGCGTTTAGAGGAATTAAGTTCATACACACATATAAGAAGTAGTCCAGGAACAAGAGAAACAATTCTAGGAGAAAACAAATTCAAGTGGTAAGTAATTTACTAGTTATGTTATTTTTAACTATTATTGTCCCATTCCCATTTGACAGATACAGTTATACTTTTTTCACCTCTGTCATACCCGTGAAGAGAACATGCTTCAGCTACCCTGTAGTTTCAAAGACAGGGAGATACATGCAGCAAACCTGAATCTCATCTGGAGCTTAGAGCCAAGCCCAGCAGACCCAGCCTAGTTCAGCTTCTTGTTTGGCTCAATCTTGCCTTTGTTTTTCTATAAGTATATGTCCTAAGAGCTCGCCCCCAATAAAATTATCTGTATTTAATTCTCTGAGACTCTAGGTTAGCCATCTTGAAGAAACATGATTATTGTTTTAACATAATGAGTTTTGGAGTGGTTTGCTACATAAAATTATTATGGTGATTGCTATTATTTTAAAAAGATTCTGTAAGTGCAGTTTCTCTGGTAGAAAATGATGAGTACTCAGGATTTGGTTTAAGAATAATCACTCTCTTTTCTCAAGAGCCATGGTTCAATTTTGCCTAGACAATGAGTTGCAGAAACATAAAGATATATCTCAGTTTGAGTGGAAGTAAGAATGTTCAACTGATAGGAGAAAATCAGGAGTATAGTACAAAAAGAGCCTCAAGAAGGGTGCTAAGCCTGTTGGTGTGGAGTGGGTAAAATGGGTGTTATGGACTGAGTGTTTTCATCAACCCCTCCTCCCAGAAATTCATATGTTGAAGTCCTAACCCCCCATGTGGTTGTGTTTGGAGACGGGGCTTCTAAGGGAGTAGTTAAAATTAAATGAGGTCATAAGTGAGCCAATAGGATTAGTGTTCTTATAAGAGGAGACACCAGAAAGTTTGCTTTTTTTTCTTGTTTGGCACAAGAACCAAGTAAAGCATGTGAATGCATTATGGGACATCTGCAAGTCATGTTGAAAGGTCTTACCAGAAATAGTATTTTATTATGGTAGCTGGAGAAGACTAATACAATGGGTCTTCATCATGTTTCCTCCTCAGGTCCAACACACCTATCCCACAGATATTGTTGCTGAAGGCTGACAGTCTGTCACTGGATATTATCTTCTGCCACAGGAAATTAATTCATTCGAAAAAAAATACCTTCTCCCAGGGTGTGGCTCATAGCCAATGACTAGCTGACATGGGGAATCAAAGACTCCAACCCCTTATTTTAATTCAGGACAACTCTAAAGGCTCATTCCAGATCCAGAGCTCCCTGTAGGATAAGTGGTGCATGCCAAGTGTATTAGGTGTATTAGGTCAGCTCTCCCTCTGCCAAATCTCATCTTTCTTATTTTATTAAAAGTTTATCTCACACAAACATTCCTCAATACATTTTCTGCAACCGATTATTTATCTCAGAGTCTGTTTATAGATAACCAAATCAAAGGGTTTATAAATTATTTCTATATTGTATTTCAATTTCAATAATCCTGTTGTACTTGTCATTAAATATTATAGAAAACTAACTACTGAGATATTCAAAGACAAGAGCTCATGCCATGTTTCATTCACATTGGCATAAAGAAAAACATGAGCCTTGCAAGACTGGTGCCTCAGAAGGAATGAGGTAGGTGCTTGAGACAGTAAGTGATAGATAGGATGAATTTATAAGACATGGAAACATTTACTAGGCTACCCAGGGATGACTGAGGATAATAACATAGTAAAATATAAGAATTCTTTCAGTACCAACAGAAAAGCACTTAGACAATTGTAATTTGGCATAAAGAAAATTATGACATCAAAGACCAGTGAATTATGATGCATATAGGATATTTTTATTTATATATATACATTAACAAAATTAGGATTATTCTGCATATGAAATTTTATATACAGGTTTATTTCAGTTATTTAAAAATTAGATCATAAAATGATATTCAAAAGCACGACTTTTGATGATTGTATAATTTTACATAGTAGATACACACTGTAAATTATTTATCCATTTCTGTATTTTTGGACATTTATATTCTTTTTTCTTTTTTTCTATTTTTTTCTATTTTTCTATAATTAATACTAATATTGAGATGACTATCATTGTCTATAAGTCTTAATGTATATTTCTGATTATTTTCTGGAAATAAATCTGTGGAAGTGGGATTACTGAGTCAAAACAAAGATTTTGAAAGCTTTGATATGCATATATTGCACAACTATGATCCATAAGTGTATAATATGCACTCCTCTCAGGCTTTGAATCAGTGTATGTTTATTGAGTCATACAATGTAATGGGAACTCTTTCTAGGTGTTGGCAGAAAAAGACAGGTAGAGTCTTATCCTCAGATTTCTTATATTCTAGTGGAAAGATAATAACTAGTATAAAAAATCTAAGATAAAAATAGATAAGTGATAAATTTTTCATGTGTCCCTTATAGACAGCTAGTGATAAGTTCTATGAAGAAAATAAAGCAGGTGGTGAGACAAAGCATAAAAATATCAGAGAGATGATCAGAGATCTCTTATGTGAAGTTACTTTGAAAGTCCTGAATAATAACTGAGAGCTAGCCATGAAAAGAAATTATTGTTTATCTGCTCATAGCACTACCAAGATGTACTCATTAGAAAAAAAAATATATATTTTATAGGTGGAAGTAAGATGCTAATATTATGTTTAATGTTATCACTTTATTATTTTTTGAGAACTTTCTTTATCAAATGCTGATTGGTCATTTGCATGGCTTTCCTTGACATTTTCTTGTTATGCCTTTGTCAGTTTATCTGTCAGAGTAATACTTTCTTACTCATCTCCAAGGGCTTCTTATATATTAAGTATAATAACACTTCTGAAATCAATGCTTAGTATAAACATTTATTCCCAGTTTTTCATTTATCCTTTACTTTTGTTTTTACTATTTCTGTAGAACTTTTCTTTCTCTTCAAATTTTTACAGTCAAATCTATTCATTTTTTTCTTGGCTATTTTTTTCAGTTGCACAATATATATTTTTTTAATTTAGAGACCTAATTGACTTTATTAAGAGATTTTTAAATGAGGCAGCATTCTATCTAGCAATTATAAGGAAACTCTCAATGGTTGTACAAAATGAAAGGGTTTTTTTTTCCATTTTAAGAATAATTTTTATTTATTGATATTTTCTATTTGAAGAAACATTGGCATCATACCTTCCAATAATTCTTTTCTTTTGGCTTATAATATTATTATTTTTGGGTATACAATACAGTGATTAGACATTTGTTTATATAACTTATGACATGATCACCCCAATAAGTCTAGTCCACTATTGACACCACAGTTATTAAAATATTATTGACTATGTTCCTTATGCTATACTTTATATCCTCATAACTATTCTGTAACTATCAATTTGTAATTCTTAATGCCTTCCCTTTTTTCACTCACCACTCAACCCCCTTCCACACTAGCACCCCTCAAAAATGTGCTCTGTTTCTATGAGCTTATTTCTGTTTTCTTAGTTTATTTATTTATTCTTTAGATTCCACAGAAACATGAGATCATATGGCATTTGCCTTTCTCTGTCTGACTCACTCCACTCTGCACAATACCCTCTGGGTGCATTCATGTTATCGTAGATGACAAAAAACCATTTAAAAAAAATAATGGGTGAGTAATATTCTATTGTATATATGTATCACCTCTTCTTTATCCATTTATCCATCAATGGACATTCAAATTGCCTCAGTAGCTTAGCTATTGTAAATAATGCTGTAATGAATATATGAATGCACATGCCCTTTCAAAGTAGTATTTTGCGTTTCTTCAAATAAAAACCTAGAAATGAGAATACTGGGTCCTTCTTTGTTCCTTGCTACTCAAGCTTTTTAAATTTATTTGTTTCCATTTTCATGAAATATCTTTTTCCATCTCTTTACTTTCAGTCTGTGTGTGTCTTTTCATCTTAAGTAAGTCTCTTGTAAGCAGCATATATAAAGGTCTTCTTTTCTTATACATTCAGCCACCCTATCTTTTGATTGGAGAATTTAATCCATTTACAATTAAAGCAATTATTGATAGATATAAGGTTATTGTCACTTTATTATTCATATTTGTTTCTTTTTTATTCTTTTTCCTCTTCTTAAAGAAGTTCCACTAATATTCCTCATAATATTGATTTGCTGTTAATGAGCTCTTTTAGCTTTTTCTTGTCTGGGAAGCTCTTTATCTGTCCTTCCATTCTAAATGATAGCTTTCCTGGGTAGAGTAATCTTGGCAGTAGGGCCTTGCTTTTTATCACTTTGAATGTTTTGTGCCAATTCCTTCTGACCTGAAAGTTTCTGTTGAGAAATCAGCTGACAGACTTATGGGAGCTCTCTTGTAGGTAACTGATTTTGTCGCACTGCTGAGATTCTCTCTTTGTCTTTAACTTTTGGCATTTTAATGATGATGTATCTTTGTGAACATCATCATTTGTGTAGGCCCCTTTGGTTCATCTTGTTTGGGACTCTGTTCTTCTGGGGCTTGTATGTCTATTTTCTTGATCAGGTTAAAAAGTTTTTCATTATTTTTCCAAAAACATTTTTAATGCCTTGCTCTCTCTTCCCTTCTGGTACTCTAAGATGTTGGTACAGAGTCCCTTAAACTATCCTCGGTTTTTTTTGGGGGGGATTATTTTTTTCTTTTTGCTGTTCTGATTGAATGTGGTCTACTATTTTGTCTTCCAAACTGCTGATTTGTTCCTCTGCTTTATTTATTCTACTATCGAGTCCCTCTAATGTATTCTTCATTTCAGTTATTGTATTCTTCATTTCTTACTGTTTTTTTTCATGTTTTCTATCTTTTTGATAAAATTCTCACTGAGTTTATCTACTTTGTTCCTAAGTTCATTGAGCATCTTTATAACCAGTTTTTTGAATTCTGCATCTGGTAGATTACTTGTCTTTATTTTGTTTAGTTATTTTTCTGGAGCTTTGTTCTGTTTTTTCATGTGAGAAATGTTTCTTTGTATCCTCATTTTGTCTGCCTTACTGTGTTTGTTTCTATGTTTTACCTACAGCTCCTATGTCTCCTGGTCTTGGTAGAGTTCCCTTATGTAGTCAGTATCTTGTGGGGCCTAGTGGTGCAGTTTTCTCTGGTCACCTAAGCACGGTGTTTCAGGTGTGTCCCTTGTTTTGGTTGTGTATGCCCTTCTTGTGTAGTTCTGTTGAGATTAACCCTTGAGCTGATTGGTTTTAAGGATTGGCCAGTGACTACAGTGGAAGATCTCTTATTCAGAGTCTGACCCTATGAAGTATGATTTACTTTATCAGAGTATGGTGCCTGCCCAGAGGGCCACTTGGGTACATTCTCAGATGCAGTCTTAGGTGTTTTCCAACTCAGTTTAAGGCCAGCCACCAGGTGTGCTAGCCCAGGGCCTCCTGGAAAGGGCCCCACAACAGGCCAAGTTTAGCTGCAGACTATGGGGCTACCTGGCATAAGTTGCCAAGTAATCTGGAGGTGGCCGCCACTTGTGCTAGGCTTAGAAGTGCACTGAGGCCAACTTTCACTAGTGTTGGGCTTGGGGCTGTTTAGCAAGAGGTATGAGGCATATCGAGGTCAGTTGTCACTTATTGGTTTTTGTGAACCTATGAGAGATTTTAGAAACATCCTCAGCATGAACCAAGTGAAGTTATTTGTATGGAAAAGCCACTAGAAGTTGCTTGGGTGGGCCCATAAGTTAGATAGAGTAAGATCTCAGGGAATTACCTGGGCAAAGCAAAAGATGTTAGCAAGGTTGATGGAGACTCAGATATGTCAGTCACCAGTGCCTGCACACCAGGAGGGGGAGGGCTCAACAAAGAAACAATGCTTTCTGCCAGCTCTTCTGTCTTGGAGTAAGTTACCCCTTCAGCCCTCACCCTGAAGCCAGATAAATAAGTTTCTTCCCGTGCATCCCTGGCACTTTCTAAGCAACTGCTCCAGCTCTGGAACTCAAAAAACAAGTGAGTCCATCAGGGAGTAAGTTTGTGCGTGGGCCCTTTAAGAGGAATGCTTGGAACTGCAGCCACCCTTCGTCTCACTTAGTCATAATCTCTACTGGTTTTCACTGTCAGAAGTTGTGGAGACTTCTCTTCCTGGCACTGGAATCCTGGGATATGGAACATAGTGTGAAGTTGAGACCCCTCCTTTCTTCAGGGAGTACCTTCGCAGCTGGGATATTGTTGCTCCTAATTTTTAACTGCCATATGTGGGCTTGGGACTAGTTCATTCCACATTTCTTCCCCTCCTACCAGTTTTGATTAGGTTCTTGTGTATGTCCTTAGTTCTAAGATTTCTGTTCAGCTAGACTTCAGGCAATTCTCAATAATGGCCTGTTCCGTAGTTTAGTTGTTACTTTTATGTGGTCACGAGAAGAGGCAAGCACAGTATTTACCTATTCCATAATCCCATAATCTGACCAAAAAAAAAAAAAAAAACCAATCTCTCTTTCTTGTAGGCATAATACACCTTTGAGGGTGATTTTCCTAGACCTCTGCTGCTTATCATTTCTTAGCTTTAGGGTAATGTTAGTGAGGGACAGGGCAAGGAGAGTGTAAGAATGTAATTTTTCTTGTACTATTTTATTCCCTAAAAGGCTAAACATGTTTAAAAATTAACTCTGTTTCATCTCTGCCTCTCCTCATTCATCCATTATATACCCTGAATTGACAAGTTATTCAATGATGATTGTTCTAGAAATATTTCTATCCCATCTTTATAAGTCTTAGATGGGGGCTATATCCAACCCCATTTATTGATAGCTCTCTTTAAATATGGCCTTAATTGTCAATTATAGGGCTACTGGAAAAATTTTACTCTGCATCTCATTATAATAGCTATTATTATCATCAGCAGGAATAGTGGGTTCTTTGTTCATATCAAACTTGTAGCCCTCTGTTTTTCTCCTTTATGAACATTGTATAATGTGTAGTTTCTGGATGGCCATATATAACTATCTCCCACATAGATTTTCAATAGGGGCTTCTTTATAATTATTTTATGGTTTTAAAAATAGCCCCATAACTTCTTCAAGGTCTTGTTTTTTTTTTTTTTTGCAAATTCTGGCCATATTTGTCTTTAGACTCCACTTTCCAATATTTGCTATCTAATTCCCAGTTTAATTAATTATCTTACAGGAAAACCCAGAGCCAAAAAATGCTGTGTAAGCTGGAAGAATTTTATTCAGCAGGGAAACATGCTGCCCTTCCTTAGGGATGCTGTTTTAATCATGGCTCATGCTATTCTGGCCTAGTTAAACAGAACTGTAGGTATGTCTTAATTAACCTTGAAAGGACTGACAGTAAAGTTTTTGGAGTAGGGCTGTGGTAAGTAAACTAAGTTATATCTACTTAAGGCCAAAGAGAACATTAAGATCCCTTGGTAGGGTCATAATCTCTCCTCCCCTTCAACCCAACGCACTATTAAATTGGAAAGAGAAACAAAAATTTCAGTTGGATACCTTTTACTTATTTTTATTATTCATGTATATGATGTCCTCTCCTCGACCTTTTTCAGGCTCCCAAAAACAAAATTTCATTTGTCTATAGAGAAATTTGGTACTTTCTAAATTCTGTAGGTGAGATAGAGTTGAGTTCCCATGGCCCAACACTGGGATTGAAGCAGCATATTTCTTCGTTTCCACAACACAATTGCTAAGTCTGCTTCCTCTCTTTCCTTTCTTGTGCTCAGGTTTCCTGACTCTTGACTGCTATTTTGACATCCTTTCCTCTCCATTCTTTCCCACAGGTTTCTCAATTTTTCTGTCAGAGCTATTTCACTCTAACCCAGCATCTTTATTTTGTATTTTGCATCTATTCTTTATA
>NW_011888868.1:4917912-4920037 GCF_000151845.1 Pteropus vampyrus | reverse complement strand
TTCCATTCTCCTGTCCTCCTACTCTTGCAACTACCATTCTACTTTCTGTCTTTATAAATTTTACTACTGTAAGTACCTCACATAAGTGGAATCATACAGCATTTGTTTATGTGTGTGTGACTGGCTTACTTCACTTACATAATGTCTTCAAGACCTCCATGTTGTGCCATATTACAGAATGCTCTTTTTTTTTAAGGCTGAAAAATATCCATTGTATGTAAATACCACAATTTACTTATCTATTCATCCATCCTTTGTTATCTGGTTTGCTTACACATTTTAATTATTTCGAATAATTCTCCTATGAATGTGGGAGTGCAAATATCTTTTCGAGACCTTGTTTTTAATTTTGGGGAGTATATGCCTAAAAGTGGAATTCCTAGATCATATGGTAATTATGCTTTTAATTTTCTGAAGAATTATCATACTGTTTTCAATTGTAACTCTGTACCCTTTTACTTCCCAACTAACAGTGCACAGGAGTTCTAAGTACTTTGTGTTTGTTTGTTTGTTTGTTTATAATAGCCATTCTAATTAGTGAGAGGTGGTATCTCATTGTAGTTTTGATTTGCATTTCTCTAGTGATGAGTGATATTAAATATCTTTTTATGTGTCTATTATACATTTGTATATCTTTTTTGGAGAAATATGTATGCAAGTCTCCGGCCTATTTTTGAATCAAATTGTTTTTTTTTGCTGTTGTTGTTTTGTTGTTGAGTGTTAGGAGTTTCCAATACATTCTGAATATTATTCCCACATTTGATATATAATTTTCAAATATTTTCTGTGAATTACCTTTCACTCTATTAATTTGACTTTTAATGCATAATTTAAAAATTCATGAGGTCTAATTACTCCAATTTTTATTTCGTTGTCTGTTCATTCTTTTGGTGCCGTCTTAAAAAAAGTCATGATGTAGCCAAAAACAATGTTATGAGGCTTTTGCCTTATGTTATTTTTATATCTTAATAAGTTTAATTTTTAGTTAAATTTATTAGGGTGACATTTGTCAAAAAAATTATACAGGTCTCAAGAGTACAATTCAATAATACGTCATATGTTTATTGCATTGTGTGTTCACCACCCAAAGTTAAATTTCCTTCCATCACCATATATTTTACCCCTTTAACCTTATTTACTCCCCCTCCCCGCTTCCCTCTAGTAATCACTAAATTATTGTCCATGTCCGTGGATCTCTATTTGTCTTGTTTCCTTTTTGCTTTCAGTTTTGTAACCTACATGTAAGTGAAATCATATAGTTCTCAACTTTTTCAGTCTTACTTATTTTGCTTAGCATGATAATCTCAAGATCCATCCATGTGTTGCATATGGCAGTATTTCATCTTTTTTTTTTGTAGTTGAGTAGTATTCCATTGTATATATGTAGCACATCTTCTTTATTCAATCTTCTATCAAAGGGAACTTCAGTTGCTGCCATGTCTTGGCTACTGTGAATAAGGCTGCAATGAACATCAGGGGGGATATATCTTTATGGATAAATGTTTTTAAATTTGGGGGGTAAATACCAGAAGAGGGATTGCTATTTTTTTCTAAGAGTTTTATTGATGTTGATCTTATATTTAGGTGTCTGATCTATTTTGAATTAATTTGTATGCATGATATTAGATAAAGTTCTAACTTCATTCCTTGTCATGTGAATATCCAGTTTTCTCAGCACTATTTATTAAAAAGACTGTCTTTTCTCCACTGAGTGGTCTTGGTTGGCACCCTTGTCAAAAATCCTTTGATCATTATCAACCTTTAACAAATAGACAACCACATATTTCTCCGACAATGGATTTATCTTTTTGAAGAAAACAAAAGCAATTCAATTCAGGACATGTAGTCTAATGGTGATTCATGGGAAGTCCAGAAAAACAATGGAGATAAATGCTCTTTTATTAACTTGGAAGGGGCTGTCATAAACTGAGTCTATTGGAAGAAAATGAAAGTTCAAAGTATAGTGGCTATTCATTGGCTGAGTTATGGCAGTCTACCATTCGCTGAGCCATTACCAGGCAAAAAAACTTCTTCTATTTCTCCTGCTGGAGTTGTAGTGTAGTATTCATTTCTGTTGAAGATGCAAGGTAGGTCTCTTCTTGTTGAGGTGAGTAGTGTGTGTTGA
>NW_011888868.1:4910618-4916607 GCF_000151845.1 Pteropus vampyrus | reverse complement strand
CTTCTATTTCTCCTGCTGGAGTTGTAGTGTAGTATTCATTTCTGTTGAAGATGCAAGGTAGGTCTCTTCTTGTTGAGGTGAGTAGTGTGTGTTGAGCGACACATGCATAACAGTTCTCTATTCCACTTTCCTGACTCCTTTTGAAATAAAGCTTATTTATTAATTTTTATACCATATATGTGAAAATTTATTTCTAGGCTCTCAATTCTGTTATATTGGTCTATATGTCTGTCTTTATGTCAGTACCACACTGTTTTGACTACTGTAACTTCATAGTACATTTTGAAATTAGGAAATGTGAGTCCTGCATCTTTACTCTTTTTCAAGGTTATTTTGGCTATTTAGGGTCCATTGAGATTCTATATGTATTTTAGGATTTTTTTCTATTTCTGCAAAAAGACATCATTGAGATCTTGGTAGAAATTGCATTGAATCTGTAGATCACTTTGGGTTGTATGGGCACTTTATATTGTCTTCCAATTCATAAACATGGAATGTGTCTCCATTTATTTCTGTCTTCTTTTATTTCTTTTAGCAACGTTTTGTAATTTTCACTGTATAAATCTTTCACCTCCTTGGTTAAGTTAATTCTAAATCTTTTATTCTTCTTGGTGCTATTGTAAATACAATTTATAATTTTCTTTTTACATCATTTATTGAACATAAGTACAAATGCAACTTTGTGTGTGTATGTGTGTGTGTGTGTGTGCTGTTGACTTTGTAGTCTGCTACTTTGCTGAATATTCTTATTAGTTCTAACAAGGATTTTATGTATGTAGAAACTTCAGTGCTTTCTACATAAATAATTATATCATTTGCAAACAGAGATAATTTTACTTTTTCCTTTCTAATGTAAATGTCTCTTATTTATTTTTCTTCTCCAATTTCTCTGGCTAGAACTTCTAGTACTATGTTGAATAGAAATGGTCAAAGTGGGTGTCGACTCCTTGCTCCTGTTCTTAGAGAAAAAGCTTTCAGTCTGTCACCATTGAGTGTGATGTTTCCTGTGGATTTTTCATGCAAGGCTTTTATTATGTTTAAGTAATTTGTTTTTAATACTCAGGTTTTTTGTTTGTTTGTTTGTTTGTTTATTTAGTTTATATCATAACAATGCATTGAATTTTGTCAAATGTTTTTCTGCATCAATAGAGATTATTACGTGTTTTTTTGTTGTGGTGTACTATGTTGATCAGTTTCCAGGGCTGAAATATCCTTGCATTCCAGGAATAAATGCCACTTGATCATGGTGTATAATCCTTTTAATATGCTGCTAAATTTGATTTACTAGAACTTTAAAAAAAAATTTACATCAATATTTATAAGGGTCATTGCTCTGTCGTTTTCCTCTTGTAGTATCTTTGTTTGGCTTTGGTATAAATATAAGCTTCATAGAATGAGTTAGAGACTGTTCCTTCTCACCATTTTGAAAAAGTTTAACAAAATTTGGTATCATTCCTTTAAATGTTTGATTAAATTCACCATTAAAATCATCAGGTCCAGGACTTTTCTTTGTTAAGAGATTTTTGATTACTGATTCAATCTCCTTGTTAGTTGTAAGACTACTCAGATTTTCTATTTGTTTGTGACTTATTCTTGGTAGGCTTTGTGTTTCTAGAAATTTGTCCATTTTATCTATAGTATCCAATTTATTAGTACACAATTATTTATAGTATTCTCTTATAATACTTTTTATTTCTGTAAAATTGGCAGTAATGTCCCCACTGGTATTTCTAATTTTAGTAATTTGTATCTTCTTTATATTTTTTAATCCATGTAGATAAAGGTTTGTAAATTGTGTTGATATTCTTGAAGAAGAAACAACTTTGCTTTCACATATTTTTTTTGTTGATTTTCTATTTTCTGTTTATATCTCTGCTATAATTTCTATTCCTTACCTCTGCTAGCTTTGGCTTTAGTTTCTTTTTAATTATTATTTTTCTAGTTCCTTAAGTAAAAATAGTTTGGTCGTTGATTTGAAATTGTTTTTTTCTCTTATTATAAATGTTTACAATTATAAATACTCCCCTTATCACTGTTTTTGCCATGTCCCTTAAGTTTAGGTATGTAGTGTTTTATTCTTACTAATCTCTCAGTATTTTTAAATATTCATTGTAATTGTATTTGATCACAAGAGTGTTATTTTTAATTTTTTATGAATAGGTACATTTTCTAGTTTTCCTTCTGTTATTGATTTTTTTTTTTTTTTACTTTATCCTGTTGTGCTTGAAGAAGGTATTTTGTATGGTAGCTATCTTTTAAAATATATTGAGACTTAATATGTAGCCTAACATATGGTACATCCTGTCAAATGTTTCATTTGCATTTGAGAAAAATTTGTATACTGTTTTCGATGGGTAGAGTATTCTGTATATGTCTATGACATCTAATTGGTTTACTGTACTTTTTCATCCTCAATTTCCACACTTATATTTTATTTTGTTGTTCTATTTATTATTGGAAGTGAGGTATGGAAGTCTCCAACTATTATTGTAGAACTGTCTATTTTTTCTTTCAATTCTATCAGGTTTTTCTTCATAGATTGTAATGGTCTGTCATTAAGTACATAAATGTTTATAATAAATGTTTGTTATATATTTTTATAATAAATGTTTATAATAAATGTTTGTTATACATTTTTGCTGTATTGAACATTTAATTAATATATAATGTATCTCCTAATTTCATATATATTTTTAAATTTTAAATCTATTTTGTCTAATATTAATATGGGCACTTTTGCCCTCTTTTGGTTACCATTTGCAAGGAATATATTTTTGCATACTTTTATTTTCTATTTGTGTCTTTGGATCTAAAGTGATTTTCTTATAGATAGCATGTAGTTGAATCGTTCATTTTTATTTCCTCTGCCTACCTCTAATGTCTTTCAATTGGAAGGTTCAGTCCATTTACATTTAGTGTAATTTACATTTACTGATAAGGAAGGACTTCTGCCATTTTGCTGTTTATTTTCTATATGTCTTATATCTTTTTGTCTCTCATTCTCTGTCTTGTGTTTAGTTGATGTATTTTGAAGTAATTTATTTTGTATTCCTTTTGTATTTTGGGAGGTATATATGCTATACCTATTTTTTGGGGGGGTGGTTACCATGGAGATTACATTTTCACTTTGAAGTTGTAACACTCTAATTTGAATTTATATCAGCTTAACTTTAATAACATACAAAAAAAAATCTGTCCTTTACAGTTCTAGCCTCTCCTCTTTTAGTTGTTGATAGCACAAAATTACATCTTCATACATTTTATGCCACCAAACTTATAATTTTTAAATGCATTAGTCTTTTAAATTATGTAGAAAACAAAACTGGGAGTTATATACCTGTTACAATATTAGCTTTATATTAATAATTTTTAAAAGTATTCATCTCAAATCACATAATAAACAAAAAGTACAGTTACAAACCATTGTTACAATAACATTAGCTTTTATAATTGCTAATATATTTACCTTTTTTGAGATTTTTATTTCTCCATATGTTTTTAAGTTACTATCTACTGGTATTCCATTTTACCTTGCAGAATTTACTTGAGCATTTCTTACAGGGTAGGTCTAGTCTACATGGTAGGTCTAGTCTAACTTGGGTAGGTCTAGTCTAACTTGAGTAGGTCTAGGTCTAACTAACTCCTTCAGCATTTGTTTATTTGGGAATGTCTTAATTTCTCTCTCACTTTTGAAGAATCGTTTTGCTGGTTATAATGTTCGGTGTTTGCAAATTTCTTCTTTTTTTTTTTCTTCTTTTCTTTCTTTTTTTTTTTTAGTACTTAGTATATACTACTTGGCTCGCTGCCTTCTGGCCTCCAAAGTTTCTTATGAGAACTTTGCCAACAATTTTATTGACAATCATTGTGTGTAATATTTTACTTTTCTCTTATTATTTTCAGGATCTTCTCTTTATCTTTGTCTTTTGAAAATTTGAGTGTAATTTGTCTTAGTGTGCATTGGTTTAAGTACTTCCTACTTGGAGTTTGTGAGTGTCTTGAATCTTTATATTTATGTCTTTTTTCACATTTGGGAGTTTTTCAGTCATTATTTCTTAAAATATTCTGTTTTTTTCTCTTGCTCTTTTGAGACTCATGCATATGTTGATTCACTTAACTGTGTCTCACAGGCTCTTTAAACTGTTTGTTTTTCTCAATCTTTTTTCTTTATTTTTCTCAGACTTGATAATTTCCATTATCTTCTCTTAAAATTTATTGATTCTTTCTTTGCCTGCTTAAATTTGCCTTTGAATCCCTCTAGTAAAGTTTTCATTTCAGTTATTGTACTTTTCCATTACAGTATTTGTTTTTATTACTTTTTAGGTTTTTTGAAATTTCTTTATTGATTTTCCATCTTTCCATACAAAATTTACTTGACTTCTTCCACATGTTCCTTTAGTTCTCAGCATCTTTAAGACAGTTGTTTTAGTCTTTCTCCAGTATATCTGCCATCAGATTCTTTTCAGGGAATTTCTGTTTATTTATTTTTCTCCTTTGAATGGATTTACTGTTGCTTTGTATGCCTTGTGAAATTTTGTTAAAATTAGACATTGTAATTTAATAACGTGTTAATTCTGGAAAAAAGATTTTCTCCTTCTAAGAGTTTTTGTTTCTTATATTTTGCCTTTTTTGTGTGTCATTTATTTGTTTGTTTGTTTTAGGCTGTCTCTATGTTAGGGATCATCCTGAGGTGTAAACATAAGGTCTTCTCAGGTCTTTACCATGTCTTTCAAGGGAATATGTGGTCACATTTTAGTTTTTTAGTATCTCACTTCAAAAGGTGGGAGTGAGAGGAGAAAATAATGAAGATGGGTAAAAAGGGTGCTGTCCTTTTAAAACCCTTAGAATTCACTTCAGCCTGAGGGGGAGGGTCTTGTAACCATGGAGGTTAGTGCAAATACAATGCCTACCCCCTTTCTGTCTGCACATCTATAATTAGAAGCAGCAATTAGTGATGACAGCACAAATGTCTGATATTTGAAGGACAGAGTTCTTTTTGATTTCCTTAGCTTCTGCTTCAGGAATACCTGGTTGAGGCTAAGGAATGTGTAGCTGCTACTGTGCTAAGAACTAAAAGTGAAAGAAATTAACCACACTTTACTGTCTAAACCTTCCCTTGGAATTGCAAGTTTTCAATATACCCTAGAGTTCCAAAATGATCATATCAGACAGATTCTGCCATTGCAATTATTGTCTAGCTTGGAAGACAAATTTCTATTTCATCCTAATCTGCTATCTTTCCAGAATTCTGAACATAACAGACAATTAGACCAATTTACAGGTATGAGCTTTGCTCTGAGCTTAATTCTTTTCCACACTTACTTGGTCTCACTCCTTACTTTTATATCACTTCACTGCTCAGATTTCATAAAATAATTTAGCTTACTGTTTTGGGTTTCAACAGTCCCCTAAGACGGGGTGCCCAACTGCCCCCTCTCCTTGGGCCACACAGCAGAAAGTGAATGGCAGGCGAGCAAGCAAAGTTTCATCTGTATTTGCAGCAGCTCCCCAGCACTAGCATCACTGCCTCAGCTCCATTTTAGATCATCAGGCATTAAATTCTCATAGGATCACTAGTCCCTGGTGCCAGAAAAGTTGGGGACTGCTGCCCTAAGACATTCAGCATAGAATAGCAGTGACATCCATGAGGAAAGAAATCCAAAATTGGAATCATAGGTCAGCTACTTGCTAAGTTTGTGATCTTGACCAATTCACTTGGCATCTTAGAGTCTCATTCATCTCATGAGTGAAATTAGGTTAGCTTAGAAAGGTTTGTTGTAAATATTAAATTAGAAAAACAATTAAATTGTGTTAGCAGAGTTTAAAAAAACAATGAATGTTATTTGCAATTATAATTTTACCAGTTTTATTATTGTAAATAATATATCTGACTTTTTTTTTTTTTTTAATTTTAGCAAGCCCCTGACATTCCTCAGCACTAATCTATAGATCTTCACCTAGGTATTGGCCCTCCTGGAATCCTACAGGACTA
>NW_011888868.1:4902250-4909158 GCF_000151845.1 Pteropus vampyrus | reverse complement strand
TATTATTTATTTTAGGAATTCTTATCTGTCTTTTTAAAGTCAAAGATTTATTTATAAGTGCTTGCAGGACATTTCTTAGCAATTATGTCATATTTTCAGTGCTGTACCACAACTAACTTGGTCCAATCACATTTAATATTTTTTGTCTCCATTTCCTCAGCTTTAAAATATCAGAAGTTGACTCTACAAACTTAGCATTATTCTGGCTCAACACTTCCATGACTTTAGAGCAATTACTTCAGCAATGTTTCTTTATTCAAATGTACTTTATAATTCAAGCCAATAACTTATCATATTCTTAATTAACAACTTTACACTTATATTACTGTTTTAAATTATCAAATATTTGCAGTACATATTGTTTCAATCAACAACCCTCATACAGAATTACAAAGAACTATGATAAGAAAGAAAGAAAAATTAATAACAACTGGATATCTTCAGTGTATTTTGGTCATTCAGTGTGTCTTTTTACATATATTATCTTATTCACCTAGTAAAACAACCATGTAAAGTATGTATTGTTTGCCCTTCATTTATAGAACAAAAAACTGAATATCAGGGCAAATGAATGACCCATAGCCATTTAACTAAAAACGTGTCAGAGAGGGGATTAAAATCTATAACCAGAAGCCATTCAAGCTTCTTTGACTTATAGTGTACTTAGGAGTCTTTTTGTTCTGTATCCAGTTCCAGAATATGACAGATATTGTTAAATCCAGGTAATATGCAATTGAACTAATGTGATTTTAGAGCACATTTCAATAAAATACCTAAGGATCCTCAGCTAGGCAATATGTAGACCCAAGACCAATATCTCTTCCTAGTTAAAATAAGATCAATTCAATGTCTATTAATAGCCTTAAAATTTTCATTTAACATAGCTTTTATCACACCAAGGTGAAATTATTTTTGAAAGAATTGTCTTCAAAGTCCCCAAAAAAGAAAAAAAAAATGATTTGTTTTAATTCTAACAACCAATGCTGAAATTAGGCTTATTAGCAATCTATACAACAAAAACAAAAAGCTAAAAGCATAGTTTTAGTGAATAATATACTCTTTAGAATATGTTTAGAAGAACGGATGTGTTTGGAGAGGAGAAAGCAACCTTTTTTTCATTCCTGACATGATCTAAAAATATCACTCTTAATTTGTGCACTTGGGTTCAATTTCTGAGAAGCATTTAGTTCTTTTTTTTGTTGTTGTTGGTCACATAAAAGTGAAGGACCTTGATTTATGGTTTTTATAAATAAAAAGAATACAAAGAAAACAGATTGTCAGGGAGAGAATGTTGGAGAAGATGATACTTGACAGTGAGAAGGATAATAAGGAGAAAAATGTACCACACCCACATGAAGCCACTTTGAAGAGTAAACCATAAGCTCAGTTCTAGGTGGTTCATTTTACATTTGTATGAAAATAAAAATTAAAATGTTGTATTGTCATGGATTGTCTAAAATCTGTAAGTTGGGAATGGGTTAGATGGAGAAGGAACCTATTAAGTGCCCTCAAGTTCTCTTTTTACTGGAGTGCTTTTGGAACACACAACTCCTTCTGGGATAGAACATTTATCTTTCAGCTGAGTCCTCTGCTTCCTTTTTCCTTAAGTTCTAACCTTTCCGTTTCTGACATTTATATGTGTTTATTAAAATAATGAAGTCAGAACCACTGTGCTGTTGAGATCTTGACTATTCCACTTTCAATCTGAATGGCCTTGGATAAGTCAATTAATATCTATAAGCTTTAGTTTCTACATCAGTAAAACAGGCATAATAATAATGATCAATTTGTATTATTAATTGACAATGCATTAAAATACAAGTTTCATTCATTGTAATTGTTGAATTAAAGATATTTCTGATTACAGTATAATGCCTGCTACAGTCCAAATGCAGATGAAATCTTCAGTTGAGTGCTGTGCTGCCAGAAAAAATCACATAGCCATCTTCAGTAGTTTCACTTTAAAACTATAGTATAAGTCTAAATTGACACTCAATATAATCATGAAATTCTGTTTTTCTAGAAGGACCACTTTCTAAAATTTTATTGTATTAGTTTCAAGTATACAGACCATTGGTTAGATATTTATGTAGTTTATAAAATGATTCCCCTAATTGCTCTTTCTCTCCTCTGGCTTTCCACCTAGCCATTATATTAATGCTATGCTGTGCTCCCCAAGCCCATGACCTTCTATCAACTACTAATTTGTACTTCTTTAACCCTAGAAGGACCACTTTTTACTCCCAAGAGTAAATAGTGTATAATATCTGTCTTCGTATGACTGCCATAGCATTTCTTCTATCTCTACTCTCATGTGTGACATTACTCAGATGACACTGAGGGAAAAAGAAGTTGATAATGCAAACTACCTCATTTTTCTATTACCAACCAATAGTCTTATTTCTACTTGGGTTTATTTTCTTAATCCCTATTGCAAAGAAAGAATTCTTTTTTTTTTTTTTTTCTTATCAAAAGTGAGTTCTTCTGCACCAAGGGCCTATGTCTCATCCTTTCTTGCTCTGTTTGGTTATCAGGTTTCTCTTGAACCATAAGCATTCATTTTGCTGTTGAATAGTTTGCATTAACACATAGACATGCTCTGATACATTCTATATTTAAAATGGAAAAAAAGAAAAAAACAATTCTCTTTTACATCATTCCTGCTGTATTTCTCTGCTTCAAATTTGCAGTAGTCTCAAAAGTGGTTTAATTTCACACTATCAAGTTCCTATTAAATCCATTCCAATAGTCTCTTTTCTCCATCATTCCATTTATTCCTTTATGCAGTATATGTATAGGCCAAATCTATGCTAGGCTTTAGAGCTACAATGGTGAATAAGAGACATCAATACTGCAATCGGAATCACCCTTATTATTAACAAAGGCATGAAACCTAACCCAGAAACTTCACTTCTCCTTGCTGTGAGGAATCATGGGCTAGGTCTACACACCCTTCAGGTTTATCCCGATGAATCTCAGTTTTCAAGTTCTGCACAACTTGTACTCTTTTGGTAATGTGTGTCTTGGATTGAGTTTCCCCAGAAGTAGACTCTGTGGCAAGGATTTGTCTAAACTGTTTGTTTGACTAGAAAGCACAGTAAAAGGAGCAAAGAAGTAAGAGACAAGGAAGGAAGTCACTAAAAATGGTTAACGACAGGTGGTCATTAAGGGGAGCCACCATTCAGTGTTCAGCAAGCTGATTTCAGAGAAGTTACTTTTAAGCACTTTGTTATACACTATACTCTTGTTATAATATAGGTAATGGGAATTTCTATGAATTTTAAAAAAATAAAGAGAAACAACAAAAGTTTACATATAGGCCAATGAAATGTACAAATATAATGAAATAATAAAGTAATAAATAATAAAGTAAAAATAATGAAGTAAATACAATGTACTGCTAAAACAATGTGCTTGTATGTTGGTGGTTATAAGGATTTTATCCCTTTTCTGATTAATTTAAAGATCATGCGTTTATTTATGAAAAAAATATATTGAAAATTTTCAACTACTGGTGGAGAGAGGTGAAAACAAACCTTGAAGACCTGAAAATTCTGAGTCTTGATTTTGCAGTGGAGGAACACTCAAAGTAGTGAGACTTGTCAAATACCAAGAGACAAAGACAGACAAGACTTCGTAAACTCTTGAGTGTTATATTCTTTGAGGGCATCCGCCTTCAAAGGAAGATTGATTTTGGCCCACAGGTAGTCATTATCATACTGTCCAACATCAAAAAAATCCTTTCTCCCTGCTCTGCCTCTGGCAACCCATTGATTTTTGACGTTCCTGGGTGGTCTTGGCCTCTTGCCAGCATCTGCTCAGCCTCTGAGCCCCTCCAAACCTCTCTTTGCCTTCGTAGGCCACATTAAGTCCAAATTAAGAAATTTCTTTAGGCAGAACTTTCTCAGAGTCAAAGCCAAAATAAAAGTTAATAAATTCTAGCAAAGGCAAAAGACCTCTGGATAGATATTTTGCCCCTTTTTAAAAAATTTCACATGCCTCAGTAGATTCTCTTTGTTCAATAACGTGTTCTAAATATTTATTATTCTTTTTAGAAAATAACACTATCTTGCTCAACATGCTTAATTACACTGGGAACTACACACAGAGGCAGGGCCCTGGAGCAGAGAAAGCTGGTCTGTGGGAAGCAGACTGAGGTCCGGGAACACCTTTGTTATTATTAGCTGTGTCACTCTAGCATGGAGCTGATCCAGGCTGTAGTCTGTTCTCACCATCTGAATCTCATTTCACGTGTCCATAAGATAAATGACAGCAACTTTTAGGGTTTTGTGAAGATTTGAGGATGGGATTGCTAGGGTATATGGAAGGTGCTGACTCAAAATATATGAGTGGCTGCTATTAGTATTAACCATAACACTTTCTTGTCACTTACTAGAAATAAGGTAAGCCTATATATACAGAATCATTCACTTGCCCTCTCTTCAAGACTGAAAAAGAGATGGCTTTTTCCTCCACCTTCAAGAACAATACCTAAGCACCTTCCAGTGCTTAACAAGGCACTATGCAGTCTAGTTCAATATCAGTTCTCTGGCCATGCTCCTGTTCTCATGGATTAAACTTTAGCCTACTGTCCTGAATGCTGTTCTGTACATATGGCCAACCCTTCCTCACAACACTGACTCTACATTTGCTTTTCACTCTGCTTGGACAGCTCTTCACACACTGATCTCCCCATTTTGGTATGTCTGACATCTTCCTAACTTTCCTGTCTCACTTCCACTTCCCCTTTCTCAGAAAGCCTTTGCCGATTGTATTAATAAAGCACTCCTTCATTCAAAGTCACTCTGTTTTGCAGTGTCCTGATCTCTTTACAGTACTTGTCTCTATTTGAAATCCCTTTCCCACTATTTCTTAACTTTCTTTTCTTTCCTCAACTAGAATGAAAGTTACACAAAAGCGGTGGATTATAGTTTTCTTCCCCACTATATCTGCAGCTTCTTAAAATACTGTGTATACCTGAGTCATGCTCAATCATTATTGAATAGATGCGAATTGGATAAAAATAAATGGATAAAAAAATAAAAATTATTCTGGTTTAAATAAACAGTTGTTTTCCCCCTATAGAAGTGGTAAATATAAAGGATGGCTTCCAGAAAAAATAAATTTGAACTGGGCTTTGCT
Source organism: Pteropus vampyrus (assembly GCF_000151845.1). Taxonomy (NCBI): domain Eukaryota; kingdom Metazoa; phylum Chordata; class Mammalia; order Chiroptera; family Pteropodidae; genus Pteropus; species Pteropus vampyrus. The sequence goes on along the minus strand of NW_011888868.1, from coordinate 4,904,016 downwards.
GAATAAATGACTGGAGCGTGGGGGTAGGGAGGTGAAAGACAGGGAATTCTAAATGGAAGAAGAATATGAGCACTGGGAACAGGGGGACTCCTTCACATGGATGTCTTAGGAACTTCAAATTTCAAATGTGTCCAGAATTGCTCCTTCTGCAGCCTCTCCTATCTCAGTAACTGCATCTTTTAATATTCAGGCCAAAAACCTTAGAGACATCCTTGATTTTTTTTTTAATTACAGTTATGTCTAATCCAATAGAAAGTCTAATGGGCTCTACATCAAAATACTTTCAGATATTGACCATGCCAAACCACCTCTACTGTACCACCCTTGTCACCATCGACTTTCGGTTTACTTTTCTGACATGTTTTCCTATTCTTTCTCTTTGCCTTGCTCTGCTCATCCACACTGGAATTGCTGTACCTCGCACACATCAGGCACACATTATACTTAGACTTAGATTTTTCTTCAATCTGGAACTTTCTTTCCTCAAAACCTCTTGGCAATCCCCTTACCTCTGAAGCTTTTGCTCCAATTGAATCTCAGTGTCAATCCCTCCCATCAATGTGAAAACAGCAACCAAGTCTCAACTACAACAGGAGAGTACACACAATCCACACAAGGGACACAGCTGGAGCACCTGGCTCAGGTGACTAGGGAAGACTGTACCACTGGGCTCCACAGGACACCTACTACATAAAGCCACTCTTCTAAGATTGAGAGTCTTAGGAGCCCTACCTAATACATAGAAACAAACATAAGGAAGCAGCCAAAATGGGGAAACTAAGAAGCATGTTCCACATGAAAGAACAGAACAAAACTCTGAAAAAAGAACTTGCCAAAATGGAGACAAGGATTCTAGCAGACGCAGAGTTCAAAACACTAGTATAAGGATATTCAATTAACTTTGGGGAAGAGTAGATAAACTCAGTGAGAACTTTAACAAAGAGATGGAAAACATAAACATGGAGATAGAAAACATAAAAGAGAACCAGTCAAAATGAAGAATACATCTGAGATGAAGAGTACATTAGAAGGAATCAACAGATTGAATGAAGCAGAGGATCAAATCAGTGATTTAGACAATGATATAGCAATGGTGTAGAGGATCAAATCAGCAATTTAGACAAAGGTGTGATTGGGTGTAGAGGACGAACAACAATATAAAATAATCTAAAAAAGGAGGATTGTTTAATGAGCCTCTGGGACAACATCAAGCATACCAATATTCAATTATAGTGGTACCTATATTCACATTATAGAAGTAGAATAGGGAGAGCAAGAAATTAAAAAAAAAGAAAAACTATTTTAAAAATTAATGATGGAAAACTTTCCTAATTCCATGAAGGAAATAGACATACAAGTCTAGGAAGCACAGACAGTCCCAAACAAGATGAACCCAAAGAGGCCCACATCAAGACACATCATAGTTAAAATGCCAAAGGTTAAAGACAAAAGAGAATCCTAAAAGCAGCAAGACAAAATCAAAAGACAAAAAGTTAGTTACCTACAAGGGAGCTCCGATAAGACTGTCAGCTGCTTTCTCAACAGAAATTTTGCAGGCCAGAAAGGATTGGTACAAAATATTCAAAGTGATGAAAAGTAAGGTCTCACAACCAAGATTATTTTACCCAGCAAGGCTATCATTTAGAATTGAAGGACAGATAAAGAGCTCCCCAGATAAGAAAAAGCTAAAGAAATTTATTATCACCAAGCCAGTATTACAGAAAATGTTAGAGAGACTTCTTTAAAAAGAAAGAAACTAACTATGG
>NW_011888868.1:4894819-4900670 GCF_000151845.1 Pteropus vampyrus | reverse complement strand
TATCAATTACTTTAAATGTAAATGGATTAATGCTCCAATTAAGAGATAGGGTAGCTGAATGGGTAAGAAAACAAGACTGTTACATATGCTGCCTACAATATCAAAAAAAACACACATAGACTGAAAGTAATGGATGGGAAAAAAATATTTCATCAAAACTGAAATAAAAAAAAAAAATCTGTGACAGCAATACTTGTACCAGACAAAACAGTCTTTAAAACCAAAGCTATAACAAGAGACAAAGAAGGACCCAGTCATTCCACTTCTGAGTATTTATCCTAAGAAACTCAAAATGCTGCTTTGAAGGGCCACGTGTGTTCATATGTTTATTGCAGCATTATTTACAATAGCCAAGATATGGAAACAACTTGGGTGTACATCAATAGATGAATGGATAATGAAGAGGTTGTACATATATACAATGGAATATTATTCAGTCATAAAACAAACAAACAAACAAATAAGTAAATAAAAGAATGAAATTTTGCCATCTTCAACAACACAGATGGACATAGAGGATATTGTGCTGAGTGAAGTAAGTCCGATAGTGAAAGACAAAACCCATATGATTTCATTTACATGTAGAATCTAAATAACAAAATAAAAAGATAAAACAAACAAACTCATAGATATAGAGAACATTTTGAGGGTCATCAGATGGGAGGAGGCTTGGGAGGTGGGTAAAAAGGGGGAAGTGATTAAGAAGTTCAAATTGGTAGTTATAATATAATCATAGAGATGTAAAGTACATAATAAAGAATATAGTCAATAATTTTGTAATAACGACAGTTTCAGATAGGTACTAGAGTTGTACTATATTAATATAGTATTGTATGCCAACTATAATTGAAAAATAAAAACTATTATTAAAAAAATTTAGTGGAAACTAGTTGGCTTTAAAGGACACTAAAAACCCAAACACTCTGGTGATTTGTACTAGGCTTCAGTTACATATTTGCAAGAAGATCCATTTTCATACATAATCATTACCTAACATTTACAGCCACTGGAAAGTAAATGTAATTATTGGTAATTCAGCAACAGACATATTCAAAGTAACCAATTAGTTACCTTTTTATTAATTACACAAATGAATCAATCTCAGATTTTTAATCCATTTTCAGTATTATATCTTTATCAGTACATAAACAGATTTAAATAGTTACTAGATGTATTTTGTGGCTCTATCCTAAGCGTTATAGAAGTGCAGTGAACAGCGCACATACATCACAATAGCCCTCACTTAGTTGTTTCTGGTCAGTCCTAGAGGTGGGAAGCTGTGGGTATTGCTCTCCCTGTTCCAGTTCCCACTGCAAAACTGATTTGGTAAACAAGTAGTTAGTATATTTCAGAGAGGGCCCTTGGTCACTACTTGGGAGACTTTCTCTGCTCCTTTTCCCCTCTTCCCTTCTGGCAGGACCAATAGCTCTACGTAACCATGGAAAATGCCCGGTATTTTTCTGTAGTCTTCCTTGCTGTGAGAGAGTGGCCTGTAACCCAGTCCTGTCTAATGAGCCCAGAGTGGTCTTCTATTTAATGACCTGTGGGAACATGGGTACTCTCTGTAATTTTTTGGATCTTACCTGGCCCTCTGAAACTGAAAAACAGTGATGGTTAAGGAAATTCCCATCTTAATATTCTGGGCAATGGATTACTCACAATGGCCCCTTGTTGACCTGTGACAAGGTCACAAACAGACTTTTCAAATTTTCATTCTTTGCCACGTAAACAATTAGCTAAACTATTTGTACCCACTTACCAAGTGGGACAAAGTATTTACCTACTTGACTTGACCAAACATAAGTTTCTTCTTTCCCAAGTTTTGTAACTTTGCACTCCCTCATGCTGAATGGGCACATAACCCTTCATTAGTCCCCTATTGAGAACAGGCTGGCCTTAAGTAGAACATTCTCTCAGTTACAATTCTTTCATACCACTTTTGCTCATCCCACCTCTTCATCTATTGTTTGGTTCTTTCCATCTTGTTTATTCCTCCTTATAAAAGAATAATCCTTTTGTGCCTGACCTTTACAGTGTGTGCAAGTCTCCTGGTATGAGTGCTTTCCCTGTGACAATAGTTCCTCTCCCCTCAATGCTATATCCTTGTGAATATAGTCAGTCTCTCCTTATCTAGGTCTAGACTTGTTGTCATCATTATTGTTTTAAATTTTTCATCTTAAAAAAAAAAAAAACAGATGAATTAAAAGACATCCTCCTCTCCCTTTTAATTGGATGTTCTGTTTCTATAGGAGAGCCTAGAATCTGCTTTGATCATTTTGACCTATGAATAAAGCCTGCAACCATATTTCTTCTGGACTTCTCATTATATTAGATAATAACCTTCTTAGCTTAAACCACTTAGAGCTGGGCACTCTGTTGCTAGCAGAGAAAACTATCCTCACTGGTACTTGTATCTGAGAGGCTAAATTATGTTTTGATGCTCCAGCTGAGGGGAATTCTGAGTGCCCTGGTTTGCTTCTGGAGTTACCATTGATAGTTACCACTTATAGGGATCAGGATAGATAATGGGTTTAATGATTTTTTGAGTACCTAAAATGTAAGCTGTCGAGAGAAGCAAAGTCATTTTATGGGATCATCTCCATGTCATAATATAGTAAAACGAATTCTAATTCCATTTTTAATCCAGATTTGTGATCTTTGATAGATCAGTTCACTAGATATCAGTGAGCATTTGCTAAGAGTCTCCTAGGTCTCCTGGCATTATGCTTAGTTCTAGGATGCGGAGACAATAAATATACAATCTTTTTCCTCAAGGAGCTCATGGCCTATCAGGGCCGTTAGAATTCATAAACAAATAACAGTAAATGGATATGGAAACTGCATTAATAAATGTGCACAATTTATCAAGGGACAAATTAACTCTGTGGGGTTTCATAGAAAAGCCTTGTAATAATGAGACACAGTTTGCCAGGCAAATGAGGATGAGATAGACATTAAAAAAAAACAAAAAACAAAAACGATACCTACAAATGCATAGATGTACAAGCGTGTGAAGAGTGATCTGGCCATATCATACAGTAACTTTTAGATATTGCTCAGAGTCTATACCTCCAGGCTGCAGATTGGTGGTTGTCAAACTGAGTCCCTGGGAACTCCAGAAGTTTGACGAGTTTATCAGGCATCACCCCAAGAGGTCTGGGATTTACAGAACCAGTGAGAGTGGCAATGAGCAGAGAAAAACCAGTTATCCCATTTTATTAGCTTTGTGACATTGGGTAAAAATCTTAACCTCTCTTTGCCTCAGTTTCTACATGTGTTTAACAGGAGAATTAATAGTAACTCTATGATTGAGTTGTTGTAGAGGTAAATTGTGTAAATATATAGAAATTTCTTGGAACAAAGCCTGACATATAGTAAATGCCATATATTGTCAGCTAATATTATGATGAGCACACTTTAACCAGACCACACTTCTACCAGAACTTCTTACTTGTTTATATATTCAGCTCTCATTTAAGATATTTTTTTTTGAAGAACTATTCGCACAAATATTTGTTTTTAATTTGAAAGGAACTCTATAAATCCATGCTTTCAACAAAATGTTCTATCTATTCTGTCCCAGCACTGTGCTTGGGCTAGAAGAGCAGCAAGAGCAGCAAAATTAGCAAACATCTCTGCCCTCATAGACTTTCTTTTGAATAGGAAAACTGGAAAATTGTTTTTAAAAAGTGTATATATTTTAAATGTGTTAAATTATGCTAAACACTGTGATAAAAATAACAAAGCAAGCATTAGGAAAGTAAAGCTTTGAGAGTTTAATTTCAAATAGGATTGATAGCAAAAGCCTGGAAGAGCAAGTGATACCTGGGAGAAGTTATAAAACAGGCGACATTGTACGTCAGCAGATGGCTTTGTGTCTGAGGAGCTGAGAAGGGACAAGGAATGTGGAGAAGATTGATCAGGAAGAGAAAGAGTCAGAGCGAGTCTTGTGCCCAACATGAGGCTTTAGACTGATTGGGTTATTGTTAGTCATTTGAAGGGCTCAGGCTTCTGGTCTGGAAGACTCAAAATTGGAGGGTTTGGAGTAGAAGAGTGGCATAATCTAATTCATGTTTTATCTGTTTGCTAGGCTAAGAGGAAACAGTTAGAACCACAAAGGCCAAGACAAAAGTTACTCAACCATCCATGGGAGAGATTGTAGTGAATCTTGTTGGGGTGGTAGCAGCAGAGGTAGTGAGAAATGGTACAATTCTGAATGAACTTGGAAGGGCTGCACAGAAAGAGAGGCTGTGACAGAGTGTATCTATTGAAATCATTTGTAATTGATGTCTGTGGTGCTCCAGTTACTGAGAAGTTGTTTAGCAGGTTCCTGAGTATCTGGTCAAGAAAGGGTTACAGGAGCAAAGGCAGGATCTGGCTCTCTTTCCAGGCACAGGTGCAACAAATGGTTTTCTTGTCTTCCCGAAGAGTGCTTGGTAATTCCCTTGCTTTAATTTTCCCCATGTTTCTATCGTAGAATGGAATCTGACCCTGAATAATGTGACTTAATGAAGACAGTTTAACTATGCATACAAAGAACCATGAAATATCTATTTATTTTATGTTTAGTCTCAGTTATTATGCATAGTTATATTTGAAAGGGCACTGGATGGAAAAATCATAAGCCACAACAGGTGCAACTGGAGAAACACACAGAAGGAACATAAAATTCAGGAGAGAGCAAATTATATAAACTTCCCATTAGAGCAAGGAAGAGATAAGGCATGTTAGAACTTTGAAGTCAATCCATGTCCAACCAGGCTATCCTAGGATGGGAGATGCTGGGAGCATGAGCTAAGTTCCCCCACGACCCTTATAACTTATTCATCTTTAAGCTTGCCTCACCAAAAAGAGGAAATTATGGAGCAGCATTGGAGGCAGGAACTATGAAATTCTATTAGCAGCTGAGAGGCTATGGAGAGAATGAGCCACATTCCCCGTAATTAAAGCAGATGAATTGCAGGTTTAGCTTCTCTCCATCCAGTTCCTGTTAAACCTGATACCTTTATAGGTGTTATCTTATTAATAGGCACACACCATTGATGACACAATATTCATTAAGAGGTTGTGGCAGGAGGGAAGAAATGACTGTAAAATTCTTAAAAATTCAAGAGACAGTGCTTCACAAGCAGTTAAGAAGAAAACTAATATTCAGCACCTACTTCTTTCAGGAATTTGCACTCATTATTTCAACATTTCTCATATCTATCTTGTTCTTTATAGGTGAAGGAAGAAAAAATGAAAGAGCCTCAGTGATTTCCTCAACAGTACTGGTAACTTCTAGAATCAAAATTAACTTTGCCAATATTGAATCTCATGTTATTTCCACTACAACATTTGTCATTCAAGGGGTGAACTGTGTTGCCTAGCATTGTATGAAGTTTTGGTGGCAGAATTGTCCTGGTACCCAGTCTTCTGTGTGTGTTGCTGCAGGTTCCTGGTTCTGAGATAAGGGGTACAAGGCTTGGGCAATTGGAAGAAAATGCAGGGAGCCACAGGCAGCTGTGACATATCTCTTTATTCCAGCAAGGGCACAGCCCACCTCACAGAGAGGCAGTTCTCTAGCAAGGGCTCAGGAACTCCCGGATGGCAGCAGTGCCTTTTATACACTGGTTAAACAATATCAGCACACTGCCAGATAATGGGAGCCTACGCATGTGTACTGGGCACATGGTTACATAAAGGGGAAGTGGTGAGTTTTCTTCCCCTCGGAAGTTAACTACAGGTGTGGGAGGGAGCCTGATTATGGTTATCTTTCTTTCTCCGCACATGTGGTTTTCATTGTAGTCTTGTGCCAGTTTTCGAGTTACTAGCCCACAGAATCAATGCCTGGAGAGTTCTATTAGGCTTT
>NW_011888868.1:4880197-4894011 GCF_000151845.1 Pteropus vampyrus | reverse complement strand
AGTTAAGGATCTTAAGAAGGAGAGAAAATCCTGGTTTATCTGGGTGGGAACAATGTAAACACAACAGTTCTTATAAGAGTAAGAGAGTCAGAGTCCGAATAAAGATGTGTTGACAGAATATATATTTACAGAATGCAGTTCGAGTAGTGAAGTAAGAGATATAAGGCTTTGGCAACTGGAAGAAAGACCGGGGAGCCATAGGCAACTGTGACATAGCTCTTTATTTTTATCAAAGGCACAGCCAGCCTCTCAGGGTTATGGCACGTTTTATACACAGGTTAGACAATAGTGGCACACTGCCAGATAACAGAAGCCTGCGCATGCGTAACGGGCACATGGTTACATAAGAGGAGAAATGCTGAGTCACTTCCACCCGGAAGCTGCTAAGGGTGTCAGGAAGGAACCTGACTACAGCCATCTATATTTCTTCTTACATAGAAGCAGAGATAAAAGAGTCAGGGAGAAATCTGAAGATCCCATATTGCTGGCTTTGAAGACAGAAAAGGGTCCATAAGCTAAGAAATGTGGGCAACCTCTAGAAATTGGAAAAGATTAGAAAATAGATTTTCCCTGGAACCTCCAGGTGGTAGACAACCCTACCGACAACAAGATGTTAGGTTTTCCAACTTCCAGATCTACCAGAGAATAAATGTATGTTGTTTTAAATCACTAAATTTGTAGTAATTTGTTACAGCAGCATAAGAAATAGATGTCAAAATTGCTACACTAACAGTTAATCTTTGATATAATAAGTCTTTGTAGAGTTGCAGCTGTTGTAGTAGAATTTTGAGAGATTGTGCTAGAAAATATGTCAGAAGAACAAGGTAAAAATGCCCATTGCATGTACCAGCAGCACTCAAAGCTTTTAAAAAGAGAAATGGTAGCAGTAAACAAACTGTTTCTTAGAGTAAATACTGGTGTTCTATTAAGTGCTCTAAGTTAAAGTTATAAATTATTGTTTGCCAATGAAGCTACTTTTCTCTCCCTTTTTATGAAGCTTAAAGCTAAACATTAACTTGACCAGCCTTGAGGTGAGTAGTGGTTTCTTTCAGGTGTCAATTCTCACCAATCACAAGGGAAACCCTAACCTGGGGCAAAATGAGTGCTGATGAGAAAGAAAAGGAGCATTTTCTGTATGATCTCATATTATTTCTTCATATGTAGAATTTCATCAGGCTTCTGACTGAAAAATAAAATGGTTATACATTATCAGTAATATAACCATTATTTACCAGGGTAAAACTTAAGTCTATGGCTGGTTTGTGCATGACTGTAACTTTCTTGTTTTCCTTCTGACATCCTAAAACATGGAGAAAGTCTGTATTCTATAAAGGTCTTTCTGAACTATTGTGGATGCAATTCAAATTTAAATCCAATGAGGATATCTGGAGACTCAAAATTTTATGTTCTGTAGAGCAACAATTTGCAACAAAAAATGTGTGTTCTACAAGCCATAAGAGATATTCCTATTTTTGAAAATGCTTTCTAATCCCTGTTCCTTTTCCTCCCCTTTGATAATGCCCATTATTATGTTTTCTTTCCTGATGGTATCAGCTAGTTCTTGTGTTTGTCTTTTATTATTTTTCATTCTTCATTTTCTCTTTTCTTCCAATTTATTTCTAAATTTCTGTCTTTGTTATCACTGATCGTTTCTTTCATTTGGTCGACTCTATTTCCCAAACTTGCCATTTCATTTTTCAACTCTCGTAGTGTGTTTTTTATCTCCAGAAGATCTATTCTGTTTTTTTTGAGAGTTTCAATCTCCTTGCTAAAGAACTCATTCTGCTCATCTAGTTGTTTTTTCAGTTCCTGAAATTGTTGATATGACTCGTTTTGGATCTCACTGAGTTTTTTCAGAAGTACCATCCTGAATTCTCTGTCATTTAAGTCACACATTTCTATGTCTTTAAGCTTATTTTCTGGAGATTTTTCTCTTTCTTTCTGAGATGGCTTGTCATCTTGGTTATTCATGGTGTTTAATGGACTATTTCTCTGCCTCGGCATTAAGGGAAGTGTATTCTGCTGTTTTTCCAAAAAGAAGATTAATTATATAAAGGTGTCTCTTTAGTCTGTTGCAAAGAAGGCATTTTTCTTTTGGTTTCCAGTAGGTGGTGTCTAAGCCTCTTGGATCCCTGCTTTATATAAAGCCTTAATAATGCCTTTTTTTTTTTTTCTCATAAATGTTTAATCATGCTCATTACCCTCAGTCTCAGTCTCTGTCAGTGTTAGTGACAATTTTGGTAGCGTTTGCTCAGATTCCCCTGGGACACCACCATGTTCAGTCTCAGAGGGTATGGGGGAAGGGGCCCTCTGGGTTGGAGAATGGGTTCTGTAGTTCAGCCTCCTGTTTTGCAGCTATGGCTGGTAATAATCAATTGTTGTTTCTCTGCCATCCCTGCTTCTCTGCTGTCCCCACTTTTCTGCTTTCTGTCCTGATGACTGGGCACTGCCACTGGCTGCGTGGAGCTCCCAGCTCTCCCAGGCAGGACTATTCAGGGAACCTGCCACACCTTCTCCCCTCCCACTTCCTCCTACAGGGAGCTCCAGCTGTAAGAGGCAGCTTCTTTGTTTCTCTCAGTCCACCACCCGACACCGAGGGTTCTGACCTGTGGTAGCTCTTATGCGCAGATTCCACACTCAGACATGCAGTATGCAGTTTGGGTATTTTTTGTTGTTTTAGATGTTCAGCTTATTGTTGTTTCAAGAGGAGAGACCTGGGGACATCTCTCACTCCATCATATTTCTGATGTCACTCCTGAGATACTCCTCTTTCAAAGAAGGCCATAGTCAAATAATTTTGGGAAATAGATAGATTTAGATAGATATAGATATAGATATAGATGTAGATATAGATTAGATATTGATATAGATATATAGATATAATCTTTCCATCTCTTGGGTACAGTTTAATAGAGTCTGCCACAAGCAGCATGTGCAATAGTTTTTCAGATCCTGCAAATCAAACCCTTTGCACCCACTCCTCTGATACACTCCATGCACATGCTCCATCAGAAGTCTCATTATCCTGGGATGCTATACAGGAAGCAGCATAGGCTGTCAAGATTTGTAGGACACAATTGCTGCATGTCATTTCCCTTTACTATCACTATCCCATTTAAATGTAACTACTAGATACATGTGGTTTATAGCTACTTTATTGAATTGCAAAAATCTAAAGAAATATCTGTGTTTAATGTTCTTTGCTTGTTCACTGCATTGGGGGAGATGGTAAGGAAGAGACTCTTACCTCCATGGTTGCAATGCTTTTAAGAAAGGCAGCAAGTGGAGGAAGAGAAGCAGTTAGCTTTTCATTCTTTCCTATAACAGTTATAGTAAGAGAAATTTGTAAGTTTGTAGAAAATTCAACATGAGTCAAAAAACAACTGAAATTTCACTGAATGTCTGTTGATGTGCATACTCTTCCAGCTCCATAAATGCAGAGGAGCACAGGGTAATCCAGCTGTGCTTATTACCTGAGCTGTGGGAAAGGGTGAGGTGTGATCACCATTGCCTGTGAGAAACTTTCCTTAATACCTACTTCCTACTGTTTTTGCGGCATATTAGTTATCGGTTGCCAATTAGAAAAGCTTCATAAGAGTGAAAATCATCAGATCAACTGTGGTTATGGCAAGAACCTTTACTTAAGGACACCATAACCTTAAAGAGGCATATAATTATTACTGACCTTGGGTTCTTAGGCTTTCTATGTATAAAAATTGACAAGAAGCTCAGACAAGGATTATTGGGGCTTAAGCTCTAGCAAAAAGGGGATAGCATGGTGAGAAAATTTCTCCAGCTGCCACCTCACTTTACAGTTGTGGAACAAAGTGGAAAAAATATTACTTGTCCAAGGTCACACAAGATAATATCTGTACTCTAGAGTGTCCTAGAGTCAAACACGATAAAGTTTAGTTCTGAAATTTCTCTCAAGCTCCCCCTCTCTTGAACTTTATCTATCTGTGTGGGGTCATTTTCTTCAACAATTTGAAAAAGACATAGAGAATACTCTTGACAAAATGTATTCTATCATATTTAAAATACACTTTTTTCAATGCCTCTGCTAGTACCACTAAACAAATGCTACCTGTCCTCCATCCTGTTGAGTGAAGGAGAATAAGGGAGGAGACTAGGCATTATTGTGTTACAACCACTACTATTATGACTACTATCATTTCTACTATTGTTAAGTAAAAAGTTCTTTCTATAATTTGTATCATTTAACTCTCTCAACAACACTATGAGATAAGTATTGTTATCCTAATAACCCCAAGAAGAAAATAAAAAAAGAGAAAGGTTAAGTAATTTATCAAGTTTCTACAGCTGGTAAGTAGTGGTGTTGAAGTTTGATCTCCAAGAAAACTATCTCCAAACCCCATTGTCTTCTCAGTCTGTTGTATGTTTAAGTATCTGAAATATCTTCACTTTCAGATTGTTTCCTTTTCCTCCATCTTCTTTCTAATTTTGTAGAGTGTTCATCTATCATTGGAAATATATAAAATTAATCATTATTAACATTTTAATAACTGCAACTCATACAGTATATTTCAAATTTCAAATAACGAATTGAAGATATTTATTTAAAAAGAGTGGAGCAAAAAGCAAGAGAATGAGAGTCATGTGACCTGCATTCCCCTTCCAGTTTGTTCCTAATTCAAATTAGAGAGAACCAATCAATTGTTCTTATTTAATAATATTAGTATTTGGCAGGATCTGTGATCTCAATTGAGAATGGAAGTAGAATTGGGCACATAGTAATCAAAATTTGCTGGGGATTTTTTGGTATACTTATTTTATCTGCATTCTCCATGATCTAACACTCAAAAGTAATGACAATATATCAAGAGTGATAGTGTAAAAATTGACACGCACATTTTAAAACACATCTCTAGGGAATTTTAATTTACACTCTTACCCCCCTGGAAAATATTATCCTCAAAGTTCATAAGATGTAGGTTAAGTGGTATAGGTGAGACATTTAAGTTATCATTTACCTTACCAAGTTACCCTGCTGATATATAGATGTATTAACCTCTCTCTGACAACTAACAAGTGCCAGGTGCCAGAGACATTTCTCTGCACACACAGGCTGTATTTAAAGATAGGGTAGTGCTAGATGAAATTCTGAAATGTTCTCAAGGGACCTTTAAGACATTTTCATCTTCAAAGCAGGGATTATTGGAAAAGGTCACTTAACCATTTTATCAAAGAGGAGGCACACATAAATCCATATAAATTCCCGAGGAAATAAATATTTTGCCTGTTATATCAAAAATACATAAAATTGAGTAAAGACCAAGGCATATCTTGAATGCAGGCTTTATATTTAAAATTAAAATCTGCATTCAAAATCAAAACATCACATCACAATGTATGTTTGGGAAGATATAAATTTTATATAAAGAATAATAATAAAAATAAAAAACAGTGCAGATTCTCATCAAAATTCATGACATAGTTTATAGCAATGAAAAATGATACAAATTAAATGCCAAATAGCAGATAAGCAAATTACAGTAAATCATTAGATGGAATATCATCTATTCATAAAATTATGGTTATCAATTCTATATAACAATATCCAAAAATATCTTATGACATAGTAATAAGTAATAAAAGCTGGAGCTACAATTTCATTTACCATTTGAATAAAATTAGCTTGAAATATATATTTTAAAAAAGATCACTTGAGTTCCAGTCAAGATGGCAGAGTAGAAGAATACTGTGCTAGCCTCCTTCTATGACCACAGTAAAATTATGTAAGAATCAACCTTCTATTCAGTCTTCAGAAGTCCTAGAAGTCCTATAACTAAAGATATAAAGAAGAAGCTACATCAACACTGGGAGGAAAGGTAAAGATGTAGAATGAGCTGGCGCCACACTCATGTGTGGTGGTCAAGAACTAGGAGGGATATTGCAGCTGCAGAAATCTCCTCCTAAAGAGTGAGGGGTCTCCTAAAGACTAGTCCCACACTAGTCTTCCCAGCTCAGAGCACTAGTGTCAGGAAGTGAAGTCACTACAACAATGAGCTGTGAAAATAAGCAGGGATTCTGTCTATCTATGTGAGACAGGTGGTGAGAAACCCAGGCGTCCTCTTAAAGGGTGCACACATAGTATCTCTCATTCCCAGCCACTCGTCCTAGGCTCCAGAGGAGGGGCAGCGGCTCAGGAGGTACCAGAGACATACAGACAGAGACTAATTTGTGTGGCTTCAGAGTGAGAGCTGGAGAAACAGCCACCATTGTCCCTGTGTTGAGCCTTCCTCCCATGTGGCCGGTAGCTGGGTGCTATCTTTCCAGAGTTGAGCTTTACCCCAACATGGCCAAGTCTAAATTTTCACTGACCTGGAGAGCTCTGTTCACTTCACCTTGGTGACTCTGTAAGACCTAATCCTGCCCAAGTTGTGTTCCACCAGAAGCCAGCCAGTGTTGGCCCTTACTTCAGTCTTTCTTGGACAACTCTTAGGAGGTTTGTGGGTGGTGGCTAGCAAGGGTGTGTTCTGAGCCTGTGTGTAGTGGCCATAGCCACAGCACTGATGCTAAATCTGAATCTGCATTAACCCCATGAATAGAACTTGCCCCACATTGGTGAATCCCTGAGAACTTACACCACCCAACTTCTGTACTACCTGAGGCTCTCAGCAAATGAGGCTTATGGACAGCTGGCAGGGAGAGGTAGGCCTCAGGATGCCCAAGGTCTTTAGCTGAGCTGCTGCAGACATGCTATTAGTGACAGCAGGTGTTGGTCTGCAGCGTGGCCTTTTCCACATACCTCCAGGATCAGTACAGGCAACCAACCATGGATCACATTTTAGCTCCTACAAGGCAGTTTTGAGCAGGTCACAGGCAGTAGCTAATCTTGGCCTGGCCCTCCCAAGCAGTCCCAGAACCAACATACCCAGTGGCCAGCTTTAGAACACAAAATAATACCTCCTGATTAGCCCCACAGTGGTATATCTAAAGGATGGTCTCTGCAGGTAGCAGAGTCTGCTAAGGAAAATTTCACTACATAGGTTCAGACCCTACATAGTAAGTAGCTCATATGCTGTGGTGCGACATTTTGCAGAGCCAGTATGTATGAGGGTCAATCCCACCCACTAATGTGCCAGTAGCAATCAAGGCTTAATTACATCAGGAGGACGCAAAAACCCACACAAGGAACAATCCTGGAGAATTCAGCTCAAGTGATAAAGGAGATTATACCACATGGCCCCATAGGACACCTGCTATATGGGGCCATCCAGGCAAAATAGGGAGACAAACAGATCTACCTAACACAGAGAAACAAACACAGAGAGATAGCCAAAATAAGAAAACAAAGAAATATATTGCAAATAAAAGAACAAGACAAAACTCTGGAAAATAAAATAAAACTTCTCTAACCTGAAGGAAATAGATATATAAGTCCAGGAAGCACAGAGAGTCCAAAACAAGATGAATCCAAAGAGACCCATACCAAGACATGTCATAATTAAAATGCAAAAGGTTAAAGACAAGGAGAGAATCTTAGAAGCAGCAAGAGAAAAGCATCTAGTTATCTACAAGTTAGCTCCCATAAGACTGTCAGCTAATTTCTTAACAGAAAGTTTGCAAGCCAGAAGGAATTGACACAAAGTATTTAAAGTGACAAAAAGCAAGGACCCACAACCAAGATTACTCCACCCAGCAAGGCTGTAATTTAAAATTGAGGAATGGATAAAGACCTTCCCGAAGAAGAAAAAACTAAAGAAATTCATCACTGCCAAATCAGTAGTTCAAGAAAAGTTAACAGGACTTCCTAAAGAAGAAGAAAAAAAAAAAAGATAAAAAATTTGAATGACAAAATGGCAATAAGTACGTATCTATCAACCAATCAAAAGACATAGGGTAGCCGAATGGATAAGAAAACAAGATCCTTTCATATGCTGCCTACAAGAGACTCACTTCAGTTTGAAAGACCCACTCAGACTAAAAGTGAAAAGATGAAAAAAGATATTTCATGCAAATGGAAACAAAAAACTGGAGTAGCCATGCTTAGACAAAATAGACTTTAAAACTATGATAAAGGCTATGATAAGAGACAAAGAGGACATTGCACAATGATAAAGGATCAATTCAGTAAGAAGACATACCCTAGTAAACATTTATGCACCCAAGGTAAGAGCAATTAAATATATAAAGAAAATATTGACCAACATAAAGGGAGCGATCAACAGTAATACACTTATAGTAGGGACTTTAACACTACAATAACATCAATGAACAGATCTCCCAGACAGAAAATCAATGAAAAATACAATGGCTTTAAATGACACACTAGATCAGATAAATTTAATTGATATTTTGAGAGAATTTTACCCCCCAAGTGGCAGAATACACATTCTTCTCAAGCACACATGGAACACTTTCCAAGATAGACCATACGTTAGGACACAATACCAGTCTCAATGAATTTAATAACATTGAAATCTTATCAAGCATCTTCTCTGACAGCAATGGTATGAAATTAGAAATCAATTATAAGAAAAAAAATAAAAAAAGCACACGAACACATGGAGGCTAAATAATATGCTACTAAACAATAAATGGGCTAATAATGAGATCAAGGAAGAAATCAAAAGATACCTTGAGACATGAAAATGAAGACATGATGATCCAAAATCTATGGGATGCAGTGAAAGAAGTCCTAAGAGGGAAGTCTGTAGCGATACAGTCCTACCTCAAGAAACAAGAAAAATTTCAAATAAAAACTCTAACTCTACACCTAAAGGAACTAAAATCAACAGCAAACACAGCCCAAATTGAGTAGGAGAAAGAAAATAATAAATGTCAGAGCAGAAAAAAATAAAATAGAGTCTAGAAAAACAATATAAAAGATCAATGAAAACTAAAGCTTGTTCTTTGAAAAGATAAACAAAATTGATAAATCTTTAACTAGACTCATCAAGAAGATAAAATAGAGACCCAAATAAATAAAATCAGAAATGAATGAGTAGAAGTGACTACTGACACTAGAGAAAAACAAAGGATTATAAGAAAATACTACAGACAATTATATGCCAACAGATTGAACAATCTGGAAGAAATAAAAACATACAATTTTAGAAAGATACAATCTTTTAAGATCTAATCATGAAGAAAGAGAATATCTAATCAGACCGATAACTACTAATGAAATTGAATTAGTAATCAAAAAGCACCTCAAAAGCAAAAGTCTTGGACCAGATGGTAACACTCAAAGAAGAATTAACACTTATTCTTCTCAACATGTTCCCATAAATTCAAGAGGACAGAAGGCTCCTAATCTTATTTTATAAAGCCACAATCACCTTAATTCCAAAGCCAAAGACATTAAAAAAAAAAAAGTATAGGCCAAAATCCCTGATTAAGTAGATGCAAAAATTCTCAATAAAATATTAGCAAACCAAATTCAGCAGTACATTAAGATCATATATTATGATCAAGTGGGATTTCTTTCTGGGATGCAAGTTTTGTTCGATATCTACAAATCAATTAACACGATACACCACATAAACAAAAGGAAGGATAAAAGTCATATGATCATATTAATAGATGCCAAAAAAGCATTTAACAAAATTTAGCATCCATTTATATCAAAAACTCTCAGCAAAGTTGAATGGAGGGAACATACCTCAATACAATAAAGGATATATATGACAAAGCCACAGGTAATATCATATTTAATGGTGAAAAGCAAAAAGCATATTTTTATGATCAGGAACAAGACAAAGATGTCCACTTTCACAATTTATTCCACATAGTATTGGAAATCTCAGCCACAACAATCAGACAAGAAAAAAAAAAAAAAGTCATCCAAATTGGAAAGAAGAAGTAAAATTGTCATTATTTGCAGATAACTTGATACTACATATAGAGAAACCTAAATTTACACCAAAAACTATTCAAAATAACAAATTCAGTAAAGTAGCAGAATACAAAATTAATATTCAGAAATTGATTGCATTTCTATATACTAGTAACAATTTATCAGAAAGAGAAATTAAGATGGCCAAACATTAAAATGACCGAATTGTCCTCTAATAGATGATTGAATAATGATATGGTGCATATATACAATGGAATATCACTCAGCCATAAGAAAAGATGAAATACTGCCATGTGCGACAACGTGGATGGACCTTAAGATAATCATGCTAAGCAAAATAAGAGAAAAAGTTGAGAACAATATGATTTCACTCATATGTGAAATATAAAAGAGAAAACAACAAACAAGAAAAACAAAAAGAGACATAGACAATAGTTTAATGGTTACCAGAAGGAAGGAGAGAAAGGTAGATAAGGGTAAAAGGGGTCAAATATGTAGGAACAGAAGGAGTTGTACATTGGGTGGTGAACACAGAATGAAATGCAGATGGTGTATTATTGAATTGTACACCTGAAACCTACATAATTTTATTAACCACTGTCACTTAAATAAACTTAATTAAAAATTAAAAAAGAAAAGAATCTAATTTACAATTGTATCCACCCCAAAAATTAGGAATATATTTAACTAATGAGGTAAAAGGCTTGTACTCAGAAAATTATAAGACATTGAAGAAAGAAATAGAAGATACAAATGAAAGCATATAACATAACATGATTAGAAAGAATTAACATTGTTAAAATGTTCATACTACCCGAAGCAATCTATAGGTTTAAAGCATTCTCTATCAAAATACTAATGACATTTTTCACACTAGAATAAATAATCTTAAATTTTATATGAAAACATAGAAGACTCTGAATAGCTACAGCAATTTTGAAATAGAACAAAGTTGGAGATATCACAATACTTGATATCAAACTATACTACAAGGCTATAGTAAGCAAAACAGCATGGTACTTGCATAAAAAGAGACTCATAGATCAATGGAGCAGAATAGAGAACCCAGAAATGAACCCACGCCTATATAATCAATGAATCTATGACAAAAGGTGAGAGTATACAATGGGGTAAAAACAACCTACTTAACAAATGGTGTTGGGAAAACTGGACAGACATATGCAAAATAACAAAACTGGACTACCTTCTTACACCAAATCCAAGAATAAACTCAAAATGAATTAAAACATAAAGGTAAGACCCCAAACCATAAAACTCCTAAAAGAAAACATAAGCAGTAAACTCTTTGATATTGCTCTCAGTAATATATGTTTTATTAATGTATTGTCTCAGGCAAGGGAAACAAAAAATAAAATTAAAAAATGGACTACATCAAACTGAAAAAGGTTTTGCACAGCAAAAGAAACCATCAAGAAAAGAAAAGATAATCTACTGAATAGGATAAAATATTGCCAATGATACATATGGTAAGGGGTTAATATCCAAAATTTATGAAGACCTCACACAACTTAACACCAAAAAATCTAATGATCCAATTAAAAAATGGGCAGAGGTACAGAATAGACATTTCTCCAAAGAGGACAAACAGATGGCCAATAGACCCATGAAAAAATACTCAAAGTCACTAACCATCAGAGAAATGCAAATTAAAACCACAATGAAATATCTGTCACCTGTCATAATGGGCTTCATCAATAAATTAACAAGCAGCAAGGGTTCACGAGGATGTGGAAGAAAGGGAACCCCTGTGCACTGTTGGTGGTATTGCAAAAATGGTATAGCCACTATGGAAAACATTATGGAGTTTTTAGTCAAAAAATTAAAAGTAGAACTACTTTATGACCTACCAGTTCCACTTCTGGGTATTTATCTGAAGAAATTCAGAACACTATTTTAAATAGATATATCCACCCCTATGTTCATTGAAGCATTATTTACAAGAGCCAAAATGTGGAAGTAACCTAAGTGCCCATCAATAGACAATTAAATAAAAAAGAAATGGCTCACATATAATGGAATATTACTCAGCAATAAAAAGGAATGAAATTTTACCAGTTGGTTGGAACATGATGGACTTGAAAGGTATAATGCTAAGTGAAATAAGTCAGACAGGGAAAGACAAATACCATACGAACTCACTTATATTTGGAATCTAAAGAATGAGATAAACCAAACAAAAACAGACTCAACTGATTCAGAGAACCAGATGTTGTTGCTAGATGGGAGGAAGTTTGGCAGCCTGGGTGAAAAAGATGAAGGAATTAAGAAGCACAGATTAATAGTTATAGAATAGTCACAGGGATGTAAAGCACAACATAGAAAATATAGTTGATGATATTGTAACAATTCTATATAGTGTCACTGGGTACTAATCTAGTCAAGGTGTTCACTTTGTAAATTACATATATGTCTTACCATTATGTTGTACACCTGAAACTAATATCAAATAATATTGAATGTCAATTCTAATTAAAAATTTTTAAAGTAGGTGGAGGAAAGGTTAAGAGGAATAAGAGGTTTAAATTTCCAGTTATAAAACAAATAAATCATGGAGATGTAGTGTACAGCATAGGGAATATAGTCAGTAATATTGTAGCAGTGCTGCATGGTGTCAGATGTTTCTAGATTTATCATGATGATTACTTCTTTAGATATATAAATGTTGAATAACTATTGTATCTACTTAAAACTAATATGTTAGGTATATTTTAATAAAAATCTTAAACACCACTTAATTATGGCTTATTGCCAACTTATTTATTATTTTTTAAAATTTTTTCTGGCCTTATTGAAATATAATAGACAATTAGTTGCTCGTATTTACATTGGACAATTCAATGAGTTTCTTTTTAAATTATAGTTGGCATACAATAATATACCAGTTTCAGTTGTACAGCACAGTGATCACAGATCCACATAACTCTCAAAGCAATTATCTCACTAAGTCTAATACCCCTCTTCGTCCTTACATATTTATTACATTATTAGCCATCTTCCCCAAGCTACACTCTACATCTCCATATCTATTCTGCAACTACCCATTTGTATCTCTTAATCCCTTTGCCTTATTTTGCCATTCCCCCGACACCTGTCCAATCTAGTAGCTCTCAAAATATTCTCTGTATCTATGAATTTATTTCCACTTTTGTTGTTGTTGTTTATTTTGTACTTTAGATTCCATGTGTACATGAAATCATGTGATATTTGTCTTTATCTGATCCATTTCATTCAGTGCAATACCCTCTGGGTCCATCAAGGCAATATTATTTTCCATCCCCTTCCTTTTAGTCTGTGTGTGTCTTTTAATCTAAAGTGAGTCTCTTGTAGGCAGCATCTGTAGAGGTCTTGTTTTCTTATCCATTCAGCCACTTTATCTTTTGGTTGGAGCACTTAAATCTTTTCCATTTGGGGTACTTGTTGATAGGTATTTAATTGTTACCATTCTTTATTCCTGTTTTTGATACAAGTTTTTTCTTCTTAAAGAAGTCCCTCTAACATTTCTTGTAATACTGGCTTGGTGTTGATAAATTCTTTTAGCTTAAATTTGTCTGGGAAGCTCTTTATCTGTCCTTCGACTCTAAATAATAGCTTTGCTGGATAAAGTATTCTTGGTTCTAAGATCCTGGGTTTTCATCATTTTGAAAATTTTGTGCCAAGACCTTCTGTCCTAGTTTCTTTTGAGAAATCAGCTGCCAGGCTATGGGTGTTCCCTTGTAGGTAACTAACTGCTTTTTTATTGCTGCTTTTAAGATTCTCTCTTTTTATTTAACTTTTGGCATTTTAATTATGATGTGTCTTGGTGTGGGTCTCTTTGGGTTCCTATTTCTTGGGGACTCTCTGAACTTCCTGGGGTTATACGTCTATTTTCTTCACCAGATGAGGGAAGTTTTTCATCTATTTCCTTCTAACAGCTCTTCAAAGTCTTGTTTTCTTTCCAGTATCCCTATGAAAGGGATATTTTTACGTATAA
>NW_011888868.1:4864751-4880147 GCF_000151845.1 Pteropus vampyrus | reverse complement strand
GTTTAAATTTCCAGTTATAAAACAAATAAATCATGGAGATGTAGTGTACAGCATAGGGAATATAGTCAGTAATATTGTAGCAGTGCTGCATGGTGTCAGATGTTTCTAGATTTATCATGATGATTACTTCTTTAGATATATAAATGTTGAATAACTATTGTATCTACTTAAAACTAATATGTTAGGTATATTTTAATAAAAATCTTAAACACCACTTAATTATGGCTTATTGCCAACTTATTTATTATTTTTTAAAATTTTTTCTGGCCTTATTGAAATATAATAGACAATTAGTTGCTCGTATTTACATTGGACAATTCAATGAGTTTCTTTTTAAATTATAGTTGGCATACAATAATATACCAGTTTCAGTTGTACAGCACAGTGATCACAGATCCACATAACTCTCAAAGCAATTATCTCACTAAGTCTAATACCCCTCTTCGTCCTTACATATTTATTACATTATTAGCCATCTTCCCCAAGCTACACTCTACATCTCCATATCTATTCTGCAACTACCCATTTGTATCTCTTAATCCCTTTGCCTTATTTTGCCATTCCCCCGACACCTGTCCAATCTAGTAGCTCTCAAAATATTCTCTGTATCTATGAATTTATTTCCACTTTTGTTGTTGTTGTTTATTTTGTACTTTAGATTCCATGTGTACATGAAATCATGTGATATTTGTCTTTATCTGATCCATTTCATTCAGTGCAATACCCTCTGGGTCCATCAAGGCAATATTATTTTCCATCCCCTTCCTTTTAGTCTGTGTGTGTCTTTTAATCTAAAGTGAGTCTCTTGTAGGCAGCATCTGTAGAGGTCTTGTTTTCTTATCCATTCAGCCACTTTATCTTTTGGTTGGAGCACTTAAATCTTTTCCATTTGGGGTACTTGTTGATAGGTATTTAATTGTTACCATTCTTTATTCCTGTTTTTGATACAAGTTTTTTCTTCTTAAAGAAGTCCCTCTAACATTTCTTGTAATACTGGCTTGGTGTTGATAAATTCTTTTAGCTTAAATTTGTCTGGGAAGCTCTTTATCTGTCCTTCGACTCTAAATAATAGCTTTGCTGGATAAAGTATTCTTGGTTCTAAGATCCTGGGTTTTCATCATTTTGAAAATTTTGTGCCAAGACCTTCTGTCCTAGTTTCTTTTGAGAAATCAGCTGCCAGGCTATGGGTGTTCCCTTGTAGGTAACTAACTGCTTTTTTATTGCTGCTTTTAAGATTCTCTCTTTTTATTTAACTTTTGGCATTTTAATTATGATGTGTCTTGGTGTGGGTCTCTTTGGGTTCCTATTTCTTGGGGACTCTCTGAACTTCCTGGGGTTATACGTCTATTTTCCTCACCAGATGAGGGAAGTTTTTCATCTATTTCCTTCTAACAGCTCTTCAAAGTCTTGTTTTCTTTCCAGTATCCCTATGAAAGGGATATTTTTACGTATAATAGTATCCTATAGGTTCCTTAAATTATAGTTTTGGCTTCTTTTTTCTTACCATTCTGATTGAGTGTCCTTGGCTTCCCCATTCTCTGTGTCGGTGGATCAATCCTATTCTTTATCCACTCCATTTATTCCCTCTAATATCCTCTTCTTCTCAGATAATGTGTTCTTCATTTCTAATTGGTTTTCTTTTATAAATTCTATTTCCATTTTTATGTTTTTTAACTCTTTGGTAAAGTTCTCATTGAATTCATCTACATTTCCTCTAAGTTCAATAAGCATCTTTAAAACCGGTATTTTGAACTCTGCATCTGTTAGTTTGCTTGATTCCATTATTCCTGGATCTCTGTTCTGTTCTCTCATATGATTTCTGTTTCTTTGCCATCCCATTTTGGCTGCCTTTTTGTGTCTATTTCTATGTACTGAGCAAAGCTCCTAAGTCTCCCCGTTGTAATTATTGCGGCTTTGTTGTAGTCGCTGTCTTGTGGCATAGTCCTGAGGGGTTTAGCTGCTGGCCAAGTTTAGCCCCAGCCTATGTCCCTCTGGGGCCTCCTGTTAAGGTTAAGCAAGCAATCCACAGATGCTGTGCTTATAGTTGCCTCAAGAAACCACATCAGAAAACAAAGCCAGCTGCCGTCAGTGTGATTCTTGGTTCTGCTAAGCAAGGATTACCTGACTTGCCAAGGATACACCTGGATGTGGCTTGGGTGGGATCATGAGTTGAGGGAAGTGGAGTTTCAGGAAATCCTCTGTGAAGAGCGATCTCTGTTAATCAGTTTGATGACTTCTCAGCTATGGTATCACTGCATCTGCATAATGGGAGTATAGATGGGAAGACTCAAGAGAGAAACAAAGAAACAATGGATATCACCAGCCCTTCTGTCCAGGAACGAGCCTCTCCTTCATTCTTCATTTCAATAACTCAGTGTGCCCCTGTAAGTTCCTGATGCCCCCCACACACCCACCCCAGCTCTGGTCTTCAGCGCGAGCAGGTCCATCACCAGGAAAGTTCAGCTGAGAACACGAGCCCTTTAAGAAGTGTCTATGGCTGCCGGCTGCTGCCGCCACAGCCTCTGCCCTACTTAACCACTGGGGACTCCGCAGCCACATGTCTTTGCCCACTCCTATCTTCTACCATTGCAGGTTGATTAATTATTTCTCTCCCTAGCTGTAGTGCTTCTGTTTGTCTAAATCCCAGGAGACTTTTCTTGCTGTTTGCTCCATGTTTCTTTCACAATTTTGATTTGGTCGTAAGAGGGATGAACAAAGCCTCTATCATCTATGCCATTTTTTTCTCCCCTTATTCATAACTTATTAAGTGTGAACTATAAACCTGGCACTGTATGTTATATATATGATCTTATTTAAATCTCAAACAACACTACATAAGTATTGTTATTTCCATATCATGATAAGAAAATTTACTTACTTAAAAATACTCAGCTATTTAGTTTGATGCCTGTGATGGTTAATTTTATGTCAACATCACTGGGTCATGGTACTCAGATATTTGGTCAAACACTATTCTAGATATTTCTATGGAGATATTTTTTAGAGGGATTAAAATTAAAGCCAGTGCACTATGAGTAAAACAAATTGCCCTTTATAATGTGGGTAGATTTCATTCAATCAGTTGAAGGTCTAAAAAAAGTCTAATCTCCCCTGAAAAATAGGGAATTCTGTCAGTAGAATGCCTTTAAACTCAAACTGCAACTCTTCCTGGTTCTCAGACTTGCAAGTTCATCCTGCAGATGTTGAATTTGTCAACCTCCAGAATTACATGTGCCAACTCTTTACAAGAAATATTTTGGATATGGTTCCATAGTCTAGCAGTTAGCATGTCTGCTTTACACGCAGAAGGTCCTCAGTTAGTGCCCCAATGGAGCCATGGTCTATGGTCTATGGTCATGCCATCCTGAACAAGCCCAATGTCTGATCTCAGAAGCTAAGTAGGGTCGGGCCTAGTTAGTACTTGGATGGGAGACCACTAGAAGACCAGGTGCTGCAGGCATAAATAATAATAAATTAAAAAAAAAAATCTCTCCTCCACCTGTCTGTTTCTTTCTCTCAATATATACATATATATTTTATATCTATTTGTATCTTTTTGATATCTATATCTATATTCATATCGATATACATCTATGTATATATATTTGTGTTATGTGTGTGTTAGGTACCATTAAGTTGACTCCAACTACTGGCAACTCTATGAATGAATGATAAGCACGATATCCTGTCCTCAACAGCCCTGCTCAGCTCCTGTAGACTCATGCCTATGGCTCCTTTTATGAAGTCAATCCATCTCATATTTGGCTTCCCCTTTCCTGTTGCCTTATATTTTTCCCAGCATTAATGTCTTTTCTAAAGAACACTGCTTTCCAATGATATGTACTAAATAGGATAGCTTCAGTTTTGTCATCTTTGCCTTCAACAATATTTCAGACTTAATTTGCTATAGGACCCACTTATTTGTCTTTCTGGCAGTCCAGGATATTCATATTCATAGAGCCCTCTTCTAATATCATATTTCAAATAAATTATTTTATTTCTATCACTTTTTTTACTATGCAGTTACATCCATAGATAGTAACTGGGAATATGAGGGTATGGATGATCTTAGCCTTGGTCTATAATGACACACCTTTGCTCTTGATCTTTTCTAATTCTTTCATTTCTGCCCTTCTGAGTCTCAACTTTCTCTTAATTTCTTCGCTGCAGTTTCCATTTGAATTGATGACTGCATCGAGGTAAGCAAAATCTTGAAAAATTTCAATGTCTTCATTACCTCTGTTAAAGTGGTGTATTTCCTCTGTAGTCATGATTTTTGTCTTTTTGATGTTCAAATACAGTCCTTCTGTGACACTTCCTTCTTTTACTTTTATCAGAAGTCATTTTTTAATGATTGCTACTTTCTGCCAATAAGGAGTTGTCATCTGCATATCTGGTTATTAGTTTCTTCCACCGATTTTTACTTCTTTCTTAGTCTAGTCCAGTTCTCTGTACGATGTGTTATTTTTACAGGTTAAACCAATTTGAAGATAAAATGCAGCCCTGTCTGACATCTTTGCCTGTAGGAAATAGTTCTGTCTCTCCATATTCTGTCCTGACAGTAGCCTCCTGTCCACAATACAGGAAGATACCTTGTATAATCAAATGCTGAGGGACATCCATTTCTTTTAGAGCAACCCATAGCTTTTCATGATCCACACAGTCAACGGCTTTATTGTAGTGTATAAGATATAGACTAGCCTTCTGAAATTCTTTGGAGTATTCCAGTTTCCAAATATGTCCACAATTTGATATTGAGTGTCCCTTCCTTTTCGGAACCTGGCTTGAACATCTGGCATTCTTGTCCCATGTAATGTAGAAGCTTTTATTGCATCATCTTGAATATCACTTTACTTGCATGGGAAATTAGAGCAATGGTCTTATAGTTCTGCACTCCTTGGCATTTTCTTTTTTAAAAATTGGAATTTGTATGGAACATTTTCATTCTATAGTGCCATTGTTTTGTTTTCCATATTTGCTGACATATTCTTGTTAGGATTTTGAAAGGTTAAGTCTCTGCTACTTGAAATAATTCTATCTGTATCCCATCTACCCCTAGTGATTTATTTCTTCCCATACTTTCAGGACAGTTTTCACTTTGTTCTTTAGAATTATAAATTCTTCCTCATGGAAATATTTTTCAAATATATTTGTTATTCTTTTGTCTCATCTGTATAGATTTTCAGTATACTGTTTTCACCTTCCCTTATTTTCTCCTGGTCAGATAATGTGCTTTCTTATTGGTCATTCAGCATTCCTAGTCTGTTTGAATTTTCATTTTAGTTCCTGAAATTTCTAGTAGAGATCTCATTTTTACTTTTTTGTTATTCTCTTCCATCTCCTTACATTGATCACTGTAATCGTTCTCTTTTTATCTCTATGTGATAGTTGTTGAAAAACTGTATCCAGAATTCTAGCTCTGCTTTTGTCATTTTTAACTTTTGTCTCTTGCCTGTCTTTAAAAATCTTTGGTGTTTCTTCCGTCATTTATTTCTATTTTTCTTTCCTTTTTACTGATAGCATTGTCTTTTCACATTGTTCCCTAATAATTTTTATAGTTTCAGCCCACAGTTCTCCTGATTCCTGGTCAATCAAACCTAACAGTGAAAATCTATGTTCTGTGTACTTTAAATACATCAGAAATTTTGTTTACATTTTATTTTGGCACTATAATTATACACATTTTAGTTGGTTTTGTTGTTGTTGTTGTTGTTATTGTTGTTGAAAATTGGCACTATACCAGGGAGCCTCTTTGAATTTTGGAGGCAACATATTTCTCCTCATTTGGGTGTGTTACTCTGGCTCTTTTATCAAGACCTGAAAAGCTGCTAGTTTTGACTTAGTCTCACAATAAGAGAACATTCTGCAACAGGATCAAGTTGCTCTGATACTTGGACTGTATGATGTAGCAGATCCCATGGTGCTTGAAGTGGCAGTGGCAGATATGGACGTTATTTGGAACCTTTAGCATTCCCTTAAAGGTGATTCGTAGTGAAAGCCCTTAGCATTTTGGAGCAAAGCTCTACCATCCATGGATAACTTCTCTTCATTTGAGAGAACAAAAAATAGCTCTCATTATTTGGGAACAGTTTGTTTAAACAATGTTTTAAAACTGAGAGTTGATTTTTGAAACAGTTCTTGGCCTGCTACTGAGCCTCAGTAGAGATTTAATACTTGACTATGGGCCACCTAGTTACCATAAGATCTGAGCTGTCCATGATTAATTGAATATTATTTGACCCACCAAATCATAAAGTTGAACATTATCAGTAGTATTCCATCATCAAATGGAAGCGGTGTACATGTAATTGAGCCTGACTAGGCCTTGAAGGTACAAGTAAGTTACATGATGAGGTTGTCCAAGTGTCTATAGTCCCCACTCCTGCTACACTGCCATCTCCTTCCGAGTCTGCATCTATGGTCTCATGGGAAATTTCTAAAGATCAACTGAGAGAAAGAGAAAACATGGATGTTGTTTATAGATTATTCTGGATAATATGCAGGCATTACCCAGAAGTGAACAGCTGTAGCACTGTAGCACCAGTCTGAGACATATCTGAAGGACAGCAATTAAGGGAAATCCTCCTAGTGGACAGAACTTTGGACAGTACATCTAGTGTACCGGTTGTTCATTCATCTTGGAAAGACATAGCCAGACATATGATTACACAGTTCTTGAGCTGTGGCCAATGGCTGATTTGTCAGGCACTTAGAAGGAACATGATTAGAAAACTGATGACAAGGAGATATGGGTCAGAGGTATATGTTCCTCTGAATGGAGGAACATGTGAAGATATTTTGTCCCATGTGAATGCTCACCAAAGGATGACATCAGCAGAGCAGTATTTTAATAAATAAATATTTTAATAATCAAATAAGATGACCTATTCTGTGGATACCAGTCAGCCTCTTACCTCAGCCACCCTGTTACTACCCAACAAGCACATGAATAAAGTGACCATAGTGGCAGACGGAGGTTATGTTTGAGCTCAGTAACTTGGACTTACACTTATCAAATCTTACAGGCTATTGCCACCACTTAGTGCCCAGTCTGCTAGCAGAAGAAACCAACACTAAGCCCCTGATGGGACATCCTTTCCCAGTGTAATTAGCTACCTGGTAGCAGGTGGATCACATTGGGTCACTTCTATAATAGAAAGGTCAGCATTATTTATTTATTTATTTTTTTTAGTGTAATAGACTTTCTCTGAATACAGATTTTCTTTTCCTAGATGCAGTACTTGTTCAAAATGACCTAGTGGTCACTATTATTAACTTTATTCTTCAAACAAGAAAAGTAAAGTGCAGAGAGGATAAATGGTCTGGTTTTTGTCACATGGATGACTATGGCAACATTTTTACTTTCTTGTCAACTTTCCAGTATCATTCATTTATCTGTCTCTTCATGCAAGAATCACACTTTTTTTGAAGGTTTGTATTATGTTTTACTATCTAGGGTTATCTTTCCTCATTACTCTTATCTTTCAGAATTTTCAAGCCATTCTTTTAAGGATTTTGTAAGGATCTTGAAAATAAAGCTCTATTTCAAAAATGCGTTGGCAATTTTATTAAATTAGCATTAAATTTATATGTTAAAGAAAATTAAAATGGTTATTTTATCATGAAATATAGCAAAGCTTTCTATTTGTTAGTCTTTGAATTTGTGAGTTTATGATTCTCACTTTTAACATAGACCTTGTAGATAATTATGTCTAGTTTCCCACAACCTCTTCCTCACTGTTAATCCTGAGGTAAATGTGGTCTTCCTTATTTTCAGTTTCTAAGAAAGTATTTATATCTACATATTAAATTTATATCAATTATACTGAGTCTCTTTTTTTATAATTTGAGCACTTGATTAATTTTCTCAATTGAATCTGGCAGATATTTCATATATAAGGTTATAACTCTGCAAGTAATTTTGCCATTGTTTGTTTTATTTTCTTATGTATCACTTCATTTTTTGTAATTGTATTTACTCGTAATTGCTAATGGAAACCCGAGTCTTCTTCCTGCCTCTAATTGGAATATATTTAATGGCTCACTATTAAACCCTGAGGGGAACTTTGGAGTGGATATATTAAATGCGTTAATACTTTCATGTGCATGAGTGTATAAAGAAGGACTAGTAATACCTCTCTCATGGATTGTTATGAGGCTTATGAGGCTTAAAAGATAAAATGTATATATAATTTTAGAAGATTTCCTGGCCCATAGTAAACTCTTTTCAATGATAAATTTGTATAGTTACATTCAGAAGGTATCCAACTGTTTGTCTCTTCCTCTGTACAATTGTGGCCATAGATGAGTTAATACACACAAAGCACTTGGAATGGTACATGGCATATAATAAGAGTTCAACAAATGTACATCATTAATATATACTATTATTTAGGTATTTTGTCAAGAACTGATGCTGATTTACTGAATCTCTGAAGACCATTTTCAGTTTTTGATCTATACATCAAATGGATTAGCCTGGAACATTTTCTAATATTAACTCACCTGCTTTCATGGAATCAGCGCCTCTTAGATTTGTCATGCTGTTTCTAAGTGGACTGTGATAGTTTGCAATTCTTTTGTTTAGAAATTTTTCAAACCACATTTAAATAAGAAATTAATCATAAGTTTCCTTCTGGTGTCATCTTGATTTTGGGTAGAAATATTTTGCTAACTTTAAAGAAAGTATTTAAATATTTTTCTTCTCTTTTTCTATATCGTGAAAGAATATAAATTAAATCAGAGAGTTTTGGTTGGTTCTTTGTTCTTTTTATGGTTCTTTAAAGATTTAGTGAAAATCTCCTGTGACACACTCTGGCCCAATTTTGTTTTTCTGTCTTGTGTCTTTTTTTATGGAAGCGTGTTTTCATAATTTTATCTACATTTTAATTTTTTTTAAATTGATTTTAGTTTTTTCTATCCTTTTAGGTTCCCTGCCTCATCAGTTTTGGTATTTCACATATTCTATAATGAACTCACATTTGATCCTTTCAATGTGTTTCCACAGAACTGAATACCTATATTTTCTTCTACATCATTACTTCAATTTCATAAATCTGTTTCTTTTCTTTTATTTTGCTTTGTTTTGCCTTTTCCTTTGGTTAGGATTAGTAATCATTCATTTTTCAAGAGTTTTACCTATTATTTTTTTTCCTCATTTTTTATCTTTATTATCTCATAGCATAGTTTGTAAATTTTTATTTTCCTTATTCTGGTATTTTTAGGTATGGAACTAGTTCATTATTATCATTTTTTATCAAAATATTTAATACTGAAGTGTTTCTTTGAATACTCTTTATGTCTATTCATTTGATATATATTATTTTATACTCATTGATTTCTACTTTTTCTGAAATTTCAGTTTTGATTTTTGACAAATGTTTTTTACAACAGAGATTTTGTTGAATTGTTGGTTACTTTGTTTAATTTTCAGGTCGTAATTTTTTTATCTTTTTTTTAAGTTCTGTTTCACTGCAATGCGATAAGACTGGTTTCTGTATTTTTTTTTTTTCACTCAAAAAATTACACAGCTTTTCTATTTGCAAGTGTCACATAGATTCATGGAAAGAATATATATTTCCTGGTTTGTATCATTGAAGTTGATATGTATATAATTACATGTGGATTATTAATTCATTTAGAAGTGCTTAATTAATTTATTTTATTTCTAAGTTTTGTTGTTGTTTAATAGTAAACCACTCATGTGATGTGGAAGATGAATGAAGTCTCCTTCTACTAAAAAGTTTATATTTTGGATTAAGTTTTTTTCATGTTACTCATTCCTGTTGATTTTATGTTATTATGTCACTAATATTAAAAATATTTTATATTTATTTTAGATTACCCTTTTTAGCTTTACATATTTTCTTTATCTCATTTAATGCTTTCTATTTGAAATTACTTTTTGGTATTTAGATAGTGATCCTTGTTTTTTCCTTCTGTTTGACTTTACGAAAAAATAATTGTTTTTCAACATTTTGTTTTGCTTTCTATCTTTCTTCTTCACTTTATCTTACATTTTTGAAGAATATTTAAATTTTAATTTTGTGATCCAACCTTTTTCTTTTTACTTTTAATTAACTATTAGCTCTTTTTATTTGTTCAGTTTTAATTTTGATAAAATTATATTATTTATTGCTATTGTTTCTGATTTCAGATCACACATTTTGTTTCGACTTCCACTATGTCCTCTGTGACTGCTTTGCTAGGGCTGCTTGTTCATGTTTCTTCTTATGTTTTCAGCTAGTTGCTACCTTTATAACAGTAAGATTATAGATATTGTTTTTGTCTCTTTTTCTTTAAACATTTTCTACTTTTTCTTTGTATAAATAATACAAAAAATATGTTTCCAATTTGCTTTTACCACTCACTCTCTTCATCTCCAAATTTTAAATGACTAGTGTATGTATGTGTGTGTATGTTTAAGTTTGTGCTTTTAAATATGTCGGAAGCCAGCCGACCAAGTCAAACCGGGTACCTGAATGGGGGAGCGGGGACTGAGAAAAAAGAGAAGACAGACAGGGTGCAGGAGGGAGAGCAGATCTCACAACTGCCTCTCCGAGTTTATTTCTTAACCTCCTTTTAAACATAATCTGTTTCTTTTTGCATTCCAAAACAACACAAAAGTAACATCCTGAAGATCCAGGTGCAATTGACACTCCCTTCGACACTCCCTTAGGCTATACGTAACCTTCTTCTTCCTGAAATTCAACAGAACCAGCCTTTTCTTTTTTATGCAAGCAGGCCTCCCGAGACAATCCATGCACTCTTTTGAATTTGGGGAGCTTTAGCTCCCTACATAAATATTCATAATTTTTTTATCTCCTTCAAATAAGGGTTTTCTATCTATAAAATTTGAGAAAATCTCATACTTACACTACCTCATACCTTCTTTTATTTAACTCCTGTTAGTTATATATTTCTATCAGATTATAATCTTCCAATTATGTAGTGAAGTCATAATGCTATCTTTGTTTTAGTCTTTTAAAAAAAGTCAGAAATAGAGAATACAGTAACTGAAATGAAGAATACACCAGAATTAATCAACAGATTAGATCAATCAGCAAATTGGAGGACAAGGTAGCAGAAAACAACCAATCAGAACAGCAAAAAAAAAAAAAAAAATTTTTAAATGAGACTAGTTTAAATGACCTCTGTGACAACATCAAGCATACCTACATTCTCCTCACAGTGGTACCAAAAGAAGAAGAGAGGAAGGGATTGAGAACATATGGGAAGGAATAATGACAGAAAACTTCCTTATCCTGGTGAAGGAAATAGACATAGAACTCCAGGAAGCACAGAGAGTCTTAAACAAGAACACAAAGAAGCCCACACCAAGACACATCATCATTAAAATGCCGAAAGTTAAAGACAAAGAGATAATCTTAAAAACAACTAGAGAAAGGCAGCTAGTTACTTACAAGGGAGCTTGCATAAGACTGTCAGCTGATTTCTCAACAGAAACTTTGCAGGCCAGAAGAGATTGGCATTGAATATTCAAAGTGATGAAAAGCAAGAACCTACAACCAAGGCTACTCTACCCAACAAGGCTATCAATTAAAATAGAAGATGAGATAAAGAGCTTCCCCAGCAGGAAAAAGCTAAAGGAATTCATTACCAACATGCTGGTATTATAAGAAATGTTAAAAAGAAGAAGAGAAAAATGCACAAATAAAAAAATAAATATAATTAATAAAATGATAATAACTATGTACCTATGAATAGTTGCTTTAAATGTAAATGGATTAAATGCTCCAATCGAAAGACATAAAGTAGCTGAATGAATAAGACAATAAGAACCATAAATATGCTGTCTACAAGATACTCACTTCGGATCAAAAGACACACATGAACTGCAAGTAAATGGGTAGAAAAAGATATTTCATACAAATAGAAGTTAAAAAAAAAAGCTGGAGTAGCAATACTTGTATCATTACATAATGATAAAGGGATCAATCCTCTTGTTGGATTGATCCCTTTATCATTATGTAATGTCTTTCTTTGTAATGTAGTGTCCACATAATCCTAATAAGCATATGTGCACCCAACATAGGAGCACTTACATATATAAAGAAATTATTGACCAACAAAAAGGGAGATATCGACAGTAATATATTCATAGTAGAAGACTTTAATACTCTATTGACGCCAATAGACAGATCTTCCAGACAGAAAATAAACAAAGAAACAACAGCCTTCAATCACACACTAGACCAGAGAGATTTAATTGATATTTTAAAGTGCTTTACCTCAGAGCAGCAAAATATACATTCTTCTCAAGTGCACATGGAACATTTTCCAGGACAGACAACATGTTAGGCCACAAAACAAGTCTCAATAAATTTAAAAAGTTTGAAATTAAGTAGTCTTGGTTTTTTTTTTTTTTTGTTATCATTTTACCATAATCACACTGCATCCACAGTGACATTCCTAAGTGTAAGGTTAGCAAGTATTTTATACATATTATAATTTTATAAATTCGTAGAAATTTGGAGAACTTTCCATGTACATTGTTATTTATAGTGTACCTATGTTTATAAAGTTGAAGAAACACTAGACTATAAACAAATAAATAATGGCAAAAATATATCAGGTAGTTAACAGTGTTATAATATAAATAAGCCCTAATAAAGAGACAGTCAGTTGCTTTTCATGGTTTAAGAAGGTGTCATCAGAGTGTGGGTTTTTAGATGAGTATTAAATGCTGAGAAAGAGGCAGCTATGTAAAGATCTAGGGAACGGGCATTCTGGAAACAAATGCAAAGTTTCTGTGTTGGAAAATACAATAGAATAGAGTGGTGGGTGAGATCAGGCAGAGCCCCGTAGAGTCTCTTCTAGTGCTTAGGTTTCATTACAGTGTACTATAAGGATTTTTTAAATTGAGATATAATTGTCATGTAACACTATATTAGTTTCAGGTGTAAACATAACGATTTGATACTTGTATGTATTGCAAAATTATCACTACAGTAAGCCCAATTAAAACCTGTCACAAAACATAGTTACAAATTCTTTTGAGATAAGAATTTTTAGAATCTACTCTCTTAGCAACTTTCAAATACTCGATAATAATTAACTATAGTTACCATGCTGTATACCACATCCCCATGACATTTATTTTATAACTGGAAATTTGTATCTTTTGATTACCTTCACCCATTGATAAAAGATAAACACTTCTTTTAACGAAATATGTCATTAACTCACATTTGTCATTTGACTGGTATACTGTGCATAAAAATGTGAACCCTCTTAATTAACCAGGTATTAATAAAAGGTTTACAGACTTGTGAATTTGAGTTACAATTGAAAATATATGGATGACCCTGACCTTATATGTTTTTTCGTCGAGAAAATTTTGAATTGTAAATGAGGAATCTAAAAACTGCATTAATGAGGACCTAATCAAATCACTCATGAAGGCCTAGGTACATTGTCAAAGGGAGATACTCCTTCCTGCCTGATGGAGTGCTTCTTTGAGGCAGGTTCTCAGAGCACTCTTTAATTTTCACAACGACTTATTTGAAATAGGTATAAATTAGTACTATTTTACAGGAAGAAATCTATATTCAAAGGTTTAAGGACTTTGCCTAATATTACACAGTAAATGACAGAGCCCAACAAAAGAAGACATCTTTGTTCATCTCACAGCCTGTACTCTCCCCCTAAACATGCCACCTACATGTCTGGACATGGAGAGATTTGGGGGGAGGATGCACCTTTCTGACCTTTGCCAATCACTCACATACTAATTAGTCCTCTCTTAAAACTAAACTATGCAAGAGGCTACTTGGTGAAACCGCCTATAGGCATACCTATTTTTACAGGGCTTTGCTTAATTTCACTTCATAAGTGTTCTGTTTTAGCAAATTAAAGATAATACCTCTGCCAGGAAAAAGGTCACAACTCATTTTATTGCAATACTCACTTTATTGTAGTGGTCTAAAACTCAACCTGCAATGTCTCTGAGGTACTTATCTTATCAGAAAGTAGACTCTCTTTCCCCATACTGTGCAGTCTTAGCAGTCAGAATTGATAATAGCTCCTGGACACCTGAGCTATTTCATTTTTGCCAGAAGATAACAGAGTAAATGATTTGTAGCAACTCAAAACTCTGATGAGTTAAAGGAATAGTGTAGAGATTGCAGTGGGCAATACCCAGAAAATTCAAGGGGAAGAGGAAGTTAAACAAATTTCTGTTTTACTCTTTGAAATTGTGCTATGAGAAATGAATTGAGAAATCTGAGGAGAAAAATTATCTCAAGTAGAGTGCATCAAAGAAGTTTTCTATCTACTTATCTACTTTTTTCTTCATTCTCTGGGAATTACACTCCAACTCAACTACTTTTTGAAATTGGAAATTCTCTTCCATTTGGAGCAAAAACTTAAGATAAAATTTGATATTTCTTTCAAAGAGACTAATTGTCTTAGTAAAGGCCAGGGAAACTATTGCTGTCTACTCATGTGCCATGTATCTCATTCTTCCTTTTTGCCTTTTGGTAAAATTGATTGTGGTGGTGTAGGAGTTTCAGATCATTCAAATGTGGTATATCCTTTTCTTTCAAAATGCTGAAGGCATTCAGAACTTCTGCAAGGGAGAAATGCATGCCTTGGTTTAAGTAGAAAACTTTAAAGAAATTTAACATGAAGTTATTGTCTACTATATACCAAACCACCTGGTAAGTACTGAAATTCAGAGATGAATAGGATGCTGGTCCTGCCCTCACAAGTCTTATTTTAACCTTGGGGAGACAGATGTGCAACTTAATAACTCCAGTGTACAATAGGCTGGCAGCCAAATATTTTCTTGAAATTTTAGAAGTCTCTCTATGTTTTGATCATTCTTCCATCTCCTTAGGAAAGAGACATAGATGAATAGCATGGCCACATTTCAGAGGAGAGTCTTGGAAATGGATGTATTGAGATATATGAGAAATTATTAAGGGATCCTTTGTGGGCCTGTATTAGAGATTGACTTGAAATTAAATTCCAATTATTTCACTCTTATTCTTTTCATCTTGTATGTAGTTCCTATCTGACTCCTCAGTGATATGGAAAAGGACTAAAGGGAAGAACACTGCCTTTGTGGCTGGTTCTGCCACAACAGTTTGTTGCTACTGTTAGCTATAGCGTTGTCTAGAGCTAGCTTCCCTCTCTCAAGTATTTCTGTGACTTTCTCATTGATTCCACACAGGAAAATTCCAGTTGTGAGTCCTGAGACTTTTCCTAAAGGGCCACATGACAATTCTGTGCCCCAATCCCTGCCCGACTCATTCTAAGGTGGACCATTCCACTCCCCCAAACGCTAGGTGGTCCTTTCAGGCAAAATGGCTTTAGGATTGCACCCAGGCTGAATCTTTCCCACATCTTACATCAAGCTCATATTTTTCACTG
>NW_011888868.1:4862524-4863781 GCF_000151845.1 Pteropus vampyrus | reverse complement strand
GTCCTGACCCTAATACTTACCTATTTGTATTTCTTCAGTGTGTTTTATATTTTTTGCCTATCTTTATCACTAAGGTTATTTTATTTTATTTACTAGTTTTTTAAAGGTAGGGATTGACATAGTCATTCACTAATGTTCCTATTTATATCACTGCCACTCTAACCTGGGAACAACAGCCTGATCATTTTTCTGAGGATTCAGTTCTGCAGACCTCTGAAAGATGGCTTGAAGACTAGTTTAGTCCCACAGGACACCATGTCTGAGGCCTCCAAAACTTCCCTGGGTATTTGATAAGTCAAAGGAACAAAATCAGATAATAGTAAATGTTAAATTATTTTTTATTCCTTATAAGTAACTATATTTTTCCATCTTGTGACTACTGGGATTTTGCAGCAGCAGAGACACTATTGAGTTATAAATGAATTGAGTAAAGGAGCAGCAATAATAACTTCCTCTGAAACTAGAATGACAATGTGTCTCCTTCAGAATGAAAAAAGTGTGTTTTCTTCATTTGTCAGCCCCTCTTACTAGAAAACCTTTTCTTTTTTCACTATGGGATGCTGCCTTCTTATTTGAAGACACAAGTTATGCAAAACACATGTCAGAGTTCCAGAACATAGTATGTGCCTAATCAATGATCATTACTTTCTTGCCTTAACCAAATATACTATTGGCAGACTTAAACTACTTTTTCTAAATGTCCACTCAAATCTTATCTCTTTAATAAGGCTGGGTCTTTTGAAAGAAGATAAAAGAAAAAGAATATATGCAGGTAATCATTAGGAAAGGATAAGATAAGAGGTAAGGAAAAAAAAAATACCTTGAAGCAAACCCTT
The DNA here is from genome assembly GCF_000151845.1 of Pteropus vampyrus. Taxonomy (NCBI): domain Eukaryota; kingdom Metazoa; phylum Chordata; class Mammalia; order Chiroptera; family Pteropodidae; genus Pteropus; species Pteropus vampyrus. Next base: position 4,862,945 of record NW_011888868.1, on the reverse strand, counting down.
CTTAGATTTCTTCTCTGAATGCCACAGAAATGCTAAGATATGACTTTTTCCATGATCATCCTTAATTTATATTTTAACACTAATAGTGTAGCAATCCTTAGTTGAATTCATTGTCTTTTGTTCATGCACTTTGGTAGATGGAAGGAATATGACAAGGACAAAATTATAGCCCTTTATTCAAGTTATTTAAGGAATCAACAACAACAACAAAAAAAGACAATTATAGCATATTTTGATAAACTAAGCTTGAGTAAGAAAGGAACACAAAGGAAGAGTTCCTATAAATTGATTGGGTAACAGAGAAATATGTGTAGTAAAGGAGATCTGAAGATTAAGTAAGAATGATTTGGAGACAAAGAAGGGAAAACTCTTCTAGACAGAATATTAGCATGTGCAAAGCCTAGTAGTAAGAGCATAGTAT
>NW_011888868.1:4837365-4862166 GCF_000151845.1 Pteropus vampyrus | reverse complement strand
TTCTTTTCGTTTCTATGAAGAGGTTCATATAATTTCTATAATTAAATCAAATCATATAATTAATCGTATTAATGTATCTGTTAATAGTGAAGTATCCCTGAATTCCTAGAATAGAGTTTCATAAAAATTTATTGTTTTTTCTTGCGTGTAGTTATTTTTATATTTTAAATCAATATTTCCTTTTTTAAAAAATTAAAGTAATTTAGAAATGGCCACTTTGCCCCCTACAGTTGGGAACGTTTAAGTAGTATTAGAATTGCGTATTTTTTGGCTATAAAACCATGTATTTTCGATATTCTTTAGGCAGTATACTGTTGTCAAGGCTTTTCACTTCTGCATAAATCAATCTATTTCATTTCTGCTTTTATGAAGTCAATTTTGAATTGATATTTTGTTAAAACAGCATCCATTTTATCCAGTTTCTATTTATTTGCTTGGCGCTTGCAAAAAAAAGTCTGTATTACTTATTTTACTCTTCCTGTTTCAGTGATTATTTACCTTTTGTTTCAACAATGCATGTTAATTTTGCGTTTTTCTATTTTCTTTTTCTCAGGTAAGTTATTACCTTATCAATTTTATATTTCTAAAAGAAATAACATTTATTTATTAGTTTCTTGTTAATTTTTTTTTCCTAAATGATAATGATTAGTTTTTTTTTTTTTTTATCTGCATTTCTTCTCTTCTTCAGCCAATTTGGCTGTTATTTTTCAATTTTTTGTGCAAATTTTCCATGAGATAATTTATTCACTTTTATTATTTCTTATGTATTTCTATGAATATATGAGATTATATTTCCTCTGAGCATTTATTTTGCTTCATCTTGGTTCTGAAATGTAGTGTTTTTATTATCATTGTTTTATAAAAAAGTTTGTAATTAGAATTTGTGTTTACTTTTTGAGCTGAGACTTAATTATGAGACCCTTAAGTTTTTTATAAATATCAAACATTATGTTTATAAGTATAATGTAAATATTATAATTTTAAATACATGAGAAATATTACTTTCTGCAAAGTGGAGGATGAATTGGAATGGAGAAAGAAATTATGATTTTAAACACATGAGAAAGTTTACCCTCTGCATAGTAGAGAATAAATGAACTAAAGAATAAACAGATTGTAAAGGCCTCACCATATTTGAAGTCTGCTTATGTTCAAAATAAATTTTAAGTTGCCTAAATTGAGTGATGATGTAGCCTAAATAGAGAAGATAATAGTGAGAATGAAAAAATCAGATAGATTTGAGATCTGTAGAGCATGTTAAGTTTTTATGGCATTTTATTAAAAGTGCTGCCTGAGGCTGAGAAAAGAATTAAGAATGTCAGACTTAGGTATAAGCCCACTGGTAAGGCTTAGGGTAAGGCTTAGAAAACTGCATGGGTGGAGAAGCTGCTCACTGAAGTGGACATTGACAGATGGAGAAAAAAGTTGGATAGAAAGACAAAGAAAAGCGTGAGGTGTTAGATTTTCGATGCTTGAGAAATACAAGCAGTGATGTTCTCAAGACAGATACATAAGAGAGTGTGGGGTAGAGAAAAATGTTAGCGTCATTAGAATTGAGGCAGAAATGACTGAGGGAATAACTTTTAAATAATAAGAAGAAAAGTCTGATGGGAGATCCTGAGAGCTCTAGGCATTTATGGGATGAGTAGAGGAAGCATAGACTGCGATAGAGGCTGGGAAGAAGGAGTCAGTCTCTCTTCAGACTAGATTGTGAGTGTCTTGAAGCAGACACCAAACCTAAAAAATGGAAGATAGAAAAGTGTTAATTAAATAAGTAAATAAGTGAATGCATGGGAAAAACATTTTTCCAAAACCAAAGCAAATTATAAAGTCTGTTATGCTCATTTAATCAATGAGAAAATTGAATCATAAATAAGTGGTGCTTAAGCTGGCACTTCCAGGGAAAGACTAAGCTCTGCATGGAACCCACGGTTCCATCACTGGAGTATTCATCCAAGTGTAAAATACAGCCTCTCTCAGTCACTTTTGCAGTGCTTTAACACCCAGGCAGCATGATTGTTTTGACAGCTAGTTATTTAACTAGGTTATCAAAAGCAGGTAATAGCCGCCCCCCCATTCAGTCAAAACAGTCAAATTAGTTGTACATGTAGAGAAACCTTCCTTTGCCAAGATTTATGACATGGAAAGGGATAAATTAGTAAATAGAACAATAGCATCCTGTATGAACAATGCAGTATCTGTCTAAAGTGAAAAAAAAAACAAAAACAAAAACAAAAACCTAGTATTTACTGAGTGGGAATTGTCACTGAATCTTGGAATAGCTTTAAAAGAAAACCAAAATATGCTAACTTCAATCCAATGATTGAAACACGCAATTTTGAAAGCTTTTATGGAAAGGAAAGGAAAACAAGAATAGAGAAGTCGAAGCCCCCTTACTAGATTATTAGCCCTAGCCAAACACAATTGTATTTAGCTTTACACTTTACTGCTGTTTGATCTAGAAAAAATATTTTTAATGAAACTTCCAAAAAAATCAAATACTATTTTTCAAACAATGTGGCAAGAAACCATCTGGCCAAAACTTTACCTAATTTCATTTTTAATGCAAATGAAAATATATGTTTTAAAAATTTGTTATGTGAATGAATTTGTGTTCTTATTTAGGAATGCTGTGCCCTTCCCTTCTCTCAAATAAGTAAACAAACACCCTACCCATTTGACAAAGTTGCCTGAGGATATATTGCTCCTTTGACATAGCTGCTCCAGCCTCGTAGTCTCAAACATTTATGTGACATTTTATCATAGTTTGCCTAACGTGATTTATAGAGGTGTACCATGATTTTGTCTAAGCTTTAGCTATCATGTTTGCTATCGTTTTGCACTAACTTTGATTTCCTCATGAGTCTGCTCTCTCTGTGAACATGGGCTGTTCTGACATTGAAAGGACCCAGTAATTTGATGGATGAATAACTTGTTTTCTTTCTCTCCTTCTTCATTCTTCTTCCCTTCCCTCCTTTCTATAAGCTCCACTCTAAACACATGGTTCCTCAGACCTCAGCCTAACTCTCTGCACTGGTGACTTCTGAGGGGATTGGCTGTTCTAGAAACTGGTCACTCCAGTGCAAGTTTTCCAATTAAGTTTGCTATTTTCTCTTTCCTTCTGTGCTCCCCCACACTCACCCACAGAATTAATCAGTTAAGCAAAATTTGGAACTGGTGCAAGTTGGGGTAGTTAGCTTCTTGACATGGGCAATTCAATCTCAAAGTATAGTCCTAGTTTTAATTGCTAATATTAAGTGATATTTGAATTTCTAATGAATACCTAATTAGAGCAATTATCTTTCTCACTAACAAGTAATTACAGCATTCCAAACACGTTTACTCTAATTAAACAAAACAGTTTGACTAATTACAATGGCAAGGCAAGACAAGTGGATTTCTCTCTCAAAGGCACTGCCTCAGATGCTTCTTTAGGGAAAGAATTTTTTTTCTTCAGGAGCTCTCAAGGGAGCTCCTGATGATACAAGTTATACAAAGAGAAGTTTTCCAACTGAAGACTCAATGCAGCCTCCACAGTATAGAGACATCTCTATGGGATTCTCCTCAACTCTTTTTTACCCACCAAGAGGGAACAAATTACTCCAGAGTACATGGGACACTTGCCTGAAATAGCAGCTGGAATCTAAAAACTTTGTTTCAGGTTATAATTTTTAAATTATATACATTTTGCATTATATACTATAATATATTTATTTTGATTTTAATAAAAGAAATAATAGTTCCCCCAAACATTTTGACACCCCAAAAGATAATCCACACACCACTGTGGCTTCCTGGGCTCTTGCCATGATGCTGTGGTCTCCTATAGTTGGGATTTGGGGGACAGGACCTACAACTTCTACATGCAAAGTCCATCCTCTTGAAGGCTCTGCCTCAGGTATTTGTTCAATGGTATAGCTCTTATCTGAGTCAGAATTTAGGATGGCTAAACTTCAGTTTCCTATTATAGCTGTTATTTATATATTGAGCTGCTACTCAAATTTGAAATTAGACCCTAAAATGCTACTCTTGTCCTATCTATGCAATATCCAGCTGCATTACTGAGAAAACAGATAATTAGACATTTCACATTTATCTCTTTGAACCAAGCTGTCCTAATGTCTATAAGAGAGAGACACTGAAAGGAAGTTCACATATAACCTTTCAATGAGACCAGTCACAGGTACAGGTCATGTGAGTCGCAAAGAAATGATACAGAGAAATTTATACATGTTCGTGCTACATAGAAAACTCATCCTAGAGAGATGTGACTGGGAGAAGATGACCATGAAATGCAGTTGTGAAGAATGCATCTGGAGAGAATAGGCTTCACCCAAGCTCTGAGGGTAGGCTTATAATTTAGTAAAAGAATATTCTTGGAATATTCTCTAAGAATAGACTTGGAAGAAGACGAAGAAAGGAACTTAACTATGGCAAGGAGAACAAGCAGGAAGTATAGAATGGTATAGAGGACTATACTCAAAGATGAACGTGGAAGAAAAGTAAAGTATACAACTTAATAGAGAGTCCAGACCTCAGCTTTGGATGTCGTGCAAAGCCATCTCTGAGTACTTTATTGATGTGTTTGACAAGCACCCATTCATGCATCCTTAACCACATACTTAACCACTCTTTCCCAGTTGTTAGTTGTGTAGGGGCCGTGACATGTCCATAAACTGGTGTGATGTGAAGTAGAAAGAGATCTATCTTATAAAGGAGAAGCAGACAAATGCAATAAGCTAGGCTTTCAGAGACCCTGGGCTGTCCTTGAGTCTTGGCTTCATACCCTGCTCAGTTCTGTTTTGAGACTCTGCTCAGGGTATTCTCATGCAGACTGCCTTACTGGTCACTCTCTCCCTTTTTTCTATTACTCACATCACCATCTTGGACTGCTGAAAGCTTACCCCAATGAAATAGAAAAAATGTTTGCCACTGTTCTGAGGGCTTTTAAAGTATTAACCAATCTAATTTGCCCACAGGTGAACAACCAGTAAGTTACAGAACGAGTATCTGACTGACCTACAGAGACTGATTTCAGTAAAAAAAAAATCTGTATTCTTAAAAAATAGGCCGTAGTGCCTCTTTGATGCCTTCATTGTTGTAGTGAAGTGTCCTTGATTTATCAATATGAATGGTTTTTTGTCTCCTCTGAACTCACAAAGCATTCCTCATGGCTCTCATCAAATACTTGTTTCATTCTCATTTTTACTGGGGATTCTTAAGCCTATGACCCAGGGAAGTTTTCTATTTTAAAAGAAAAATATCAATAAACATTTGTAAAAGAAAGAGTGATTCCATATCCAAAAAAAAAAAAAGCTCCTAAAGAGTACTAATTTTTTTTTTCATTTTTGCATAATTTTCTAATATTCTTTGTTCTCGAAATAATAACACTTAGAGATTTCTTTCTTTGGTTAGTCTGCATTGAAGGCAAAACTACAGAATGCATACTTGAATGTTCTGTGGTTAATTTAATTTAGGACAACCATCCTTATGTAGAGAGGGATTAAGCAAATCTTTGAAGTTTTTTTTTGGCCCCCTCCCAAATTCTCTTTTGTAGTCCTTCCTTATGTTACAGTATTTGTTGCCTACATTGCCAGAGCCTCCACTCTGGTATCTGATCCAGATCTTCCTTCTCTAAAACGCCCTTCCTTAGTTCCCTACAAATTTAAAGAGCCAACTTTTGAGGTGTTATTAGTATTTTAGCAGAGCAAATGAATTTACACTATAATGTTAATAGATACCCACTTATTAATTCCATTATTACTATTGTTAAAATTGTTATCTTATAGAGACATCTATTAACAATATTTGAGCTTTTTACAAATAGTAGTATTCTTTAACTGCTGTCAATGTTTTTGTTTGATGCTCTAAATGCCTTATACAATTCAAATGCAATCAGGCATCTGATGTCTTACTTTAAGTAATGCAAACATTGTTCACTTAGAAAAATTCATGAATCCTTTTCATAGATCTTAACTCAGAGGAAACTGCTCAGTATTTATTAAACATTTAGCTTCTGATTCTGGCGGTCTGGGTGAGATGGAAGGCGAATGAACCCCTAGACGTCCCTTTGAAGGACGTGCGCAAAGGCTTTCTGACTTGCAGACGCTCACCCTAGATGCCTGCGGTGCGTCAGAGGCTCACATGGGATTCATTCTGAAAAGGTCTCCATTGCTTCGTGTCTGAACAAGAGGAGTGGAAAGTCAGCCACCATTGTGCCTTAGTCCGGCCCCCATACCAGGCAATCTACAGACTGCATCAGCTTGACTTTGCAAACCTCTTCCACAGGGCCATTGGGAGCCTCTGGTCTGAGAGAGGCATTTCTAATCACAGCAACAATGGCCAGCTGCTGTGAGCCACATTTCAGAGATAGGGTCAGGCAGATCACTGCTGCCAACATGAACTTGGGCAGATATCAGGGACCTGTGGGCCCATCTCAGATAGAAGCTGATCTTGCTGTGAGCTGGGTCTTCTGCAGGAACTCACAACAGTTATCAAATTTGCAGCAAGACTGAGACTGAATTTATCTGACTGCCATTGTCTCTCTGAGACCTCGCCCACCCTACCCGCAAATTGTCCTAGGGGGCCCATTGAAAGTGAACTGCCACAGCCCTGCTCTTCCCCTCCCCGATCTCCTAATCCATACAGGCAACAAACTTTGGCTGGCACAGGGTGGGCACTGCACAAAAAACAACAGCAGACAGACCTTTGCTGCCTGCAAGAGTTGCAACATTGTTTCCAGGGAGCACAGGTGTCTGTGGGAACACTCCTGACAGCAGCTGGCCTCACTGTGATCTGTGTCTACAGTGGGAACACCCAGGCACAGAAGTTGCAGCAAAACCGAGGCTGTATTGGTGGAATGGACCTTGTCTCCCTGAGAACACACTTCGCCCAAGCAACAAAATGCCTGCAGCCCATTGACAAGCAGCCTCTTGTACCCTGCTTGGCTCTGGGGTTGAGCAGTTAGTGCAAGCGACACTCTTGGCTAGTGCAGTGAGCGCATTTCGAAGAAAACAGTTGTAGACAGACCACTGCTGCCTGTACGAGCTGTAATATCTCTTAAGGGGATTGCAACGGTCTGTATTGGCCTGATGGCCCTTGACTCCCTGAGCTCCTGTACACAAAATGCCCACTGCACATTGATAGGCAGCTGCCCCTGCTCTAGGATAGCACATTTAGGCCCAGAATGGGCAACAGTTGACCTTGCTACAAGTGGAAACTTGTACAGTGAGCCAAAAAGGCACTGCAGTGCTAGTTTCCCCCAGAGTACAGGGGGAAATTTACTCACTAGACCCAGGATACTGCCAGGGTCTCTGCACCACCCAACACGCATATCCCGCAGAGGCTCATCCAGTTGCAGAGGCTCATCCAGTTGCAGAGGCTCATCCAGTTGCAGAGGCTCATCCAGTTGCAGAGACTTACAGGCATCTGATAGGCAATATCAGACCTTGAAGATCACTGGTCCCTCTGATAAAATGCCTTAGGTCAGGGATGGGGATAACTGAGAACTGCCTACAGCATTATCTCTTCCATTTACCTATATATCCAACATAGGCAACAACCATCAGCAAATCACTTTGTAGTTCTCACCGGGTAGCCCTGAGCAATCAGACTACAGGGGAGCCCTCCCAAGGGTCCACAAAATCAACGCATCTAGAGGCAGGCACCAGACCACAACAGAGCAACCCCTGACTAGCTCCAGTAGTGATACACACAAAGGGTGGTTGCAACAAGTACACAAGCCTGCTAGGGCAAATCCCACTTAGTGGGATCAGGCTCCACACAACAATTTTTACCCTGAGGGCGCAGCCAATTCACACAGTCAGTCTGAACATTAATCCCACCCACTGATCCACTAACAACAATAAAGGCTTGGTGACAACAGATCACACACAACCCACACAAAGGTCATGTCCAGAGCTCCCAGCACAAGGGATCAGGGAGAGTGCACCACTGGGACACACAGGACGCCTTCCACATTAGGCCATCTGGCCAAGGCTGAGAGAAAAAACAAGTATTCTTGACACATAGAAATGAACACAGAGAGGCTAATAAAATAAAAAAAATAAATAAAAATAAGTAAAGAAATATGCCAAAAATAAAACACCAAGAGAAAACTCCAGAAAATAAGCTAAATGAAATGGAGGCAAGCAATCTTCCAGAGACAGAGTTCAGAATAACGGTTATAAGGATGCTCAATGAACTTAAGGAGAGAATGGATAAGCACAATGAGAACCTCAACAGAGATAGTAAGCATTAAAAAGGACATAGAAATAAAAAAAAAAAAGAAACAGATAGAAATGAGGAATACAATAACTGAAATGAAGAATACACTAGAAGGATTCAATAGTAGATTGGACAAAGGAGAAGATCGAATCAGCGAATTGCAAGATAAGGTAGCTGAATACACCCAATCAAAACAACAAAAAAAGCATTAAAAAAATGAAGATAGTTTAAGAGATCTCTGGGACAACATGAAGTGTAAAAATATCTGAATCATATGAGTACCTGAAGAGGAAGAGAGAGAGCAAGGGATTGAGACTCTATTTGAAGAAATAATGACAGAAAATTCCCCTAACCTGGCAAAGGAATTAGACATACAAGTTCAGGAAGCACAAGAGTGCCAAACAAGAGGAATTCAAACAGACCTACCCCAAAACACATCATAATTAAAATACCAAAGGTCAAAGACAAAGAGAGAATCTTAAAAGCAGCAAGAGAAAAGAAGCTGGTTAATTACAAGGGTACCCCATAAGAATGTCTGCTGACTTTTCAATGGAAACTTTGCAGGCTAGAAGAGAATGGCAAGAAATATTCAAAGTTATGAAAAACAAGAATCTACAACCACGGATATTTTACCCAGCAAAGCTTTCGATTAAAATGGAAGGTGAGATAAAGATTTTCCCAGACAGAAAAAACCTTAAGGAATTCATCACCAACAAGGCAGTATTACAAGAACTGTTAAAAGGTCTTCTATAAAAAGAGAATGGATAAAAAAGAAAATAGAAATAACAAATATGAATGATAAAATGACAGTAACAATGTACATAATAATCACTTTAAATGTAAATGGATTAAATGCTCCAATCAAAAGACATAGGGTAACCAAATGGATAAGAAAACAAGACTCATGCATATGCTGTCTACAAGAGACCCACTTCAGATCAAATGACAGTCACAGACTGAAAGTAAAGAGATGGAAAAAAATATTTCACACAAATGGAAATGAAAAAAATAAGCTGGGGTAGTAAAACTTACATCAGATAAAATAGACTTTAAAACAAAGGCTATAATAAAAGATAAAAAAAAGACATTACATAATAATAAATAAATAAATCAAGAGGGATCAATAAATCAAGAGGGCATAACTCCAGTAAACATATATGCACCCAACATAGGAGCATCTACACACATCACGCAATTATTGACTAACATAAAAGCAGAGATCAATAGTAATACACTCATAGTAGGGGACTTTAACACCCCATTGACACCAGTGGGTAGATCTTCCAGGCAAAGAATAAACAATGAAACAGTGGACCTAAAAGATACACTAGAATAGATGGTCTTAATAGATATTTTCAGACCATTTTACCTCAAGGCAGCAAAATATATCTTCTTTTTAAGTGCACATGGAACGTTTTCAAAGATAGACCACATGTTAGGACACAAATCAAGTCTCAATAAATTTGAGAAGACTGAAATCATATCAACCATCTTCTCTGATCATAATGGTATGAAACTAGATATCAACTACAAGAAAATAAAACAGAAAAATACACAAACACATGGAGGCTAAATAACATGTTACTAAACAATGAATGGGTTATTAATGAGATCAAGGAAGAAATCAAAAGATACCTACAGACAAATGAAAATAAAAACATGACTCAAAATATGGGACACAGCAAAAGCAGTCTTAAGAGGGAAATTCATAGCAATACAGGCCTTCCTCAAGAAATAAGGAAAAGCTCAAAGAAACTTTACACTTAAAAGAATAGAAAATAAAGCCAAAGTGAATAGAAGGAAGGAAATAATAATATAAAAAAAGATAGAATGGAAATAAGTAAAAGATTCTAGAAAAAAATACAAAAGATTAATGAAACCAAGAGCTGGTTCTTTGAAAAGATAAACAAAATTGATAGACCCTTAGTCAGATTCATTAAGGAAAAAAAGAGAGAGAGCTCAAATAAATAAAATCAAAAACGAAAGAGGAAAAATAACAGACTCCACAGAAATACAATGTATCATAAGAAAGTACTATGAGCAATTATACACCAACAAATTGGACAAGCTGGAAGAAATGGACACATTCCTAGAAACACACGATCTCCCAAGACTGAGCCAAGAAGAAAAAGAAAATCTGAAGCTACTGATTACCATTAATGAAATTGAATCAGTAATCAAAAAGCTCCCAAAAAACAAAGTCCTGGACCAAATGACTTCATAGGCCAATTTTACCAAACATTCTTCTGAAATTATTCCAAAAAATTTTAAGAAAAGAGAAGGCTCTCTAACTCCTTTTATGAGGCCACCAAAACCTTGATTTCAAAACTAGGCAAAGACATTACAGAAAATTAAAACTATAGGCTGATATCTTTTATGAACATTGATGAAAAAAAACTTCAATAAAATATTGGCGAGCCAAATTCAGCAATGCATTAAAAATATCATGCACCATGAACAAGTTGGATTTATTCCTGGGATGCAAGGTTGGTTTAATATCCACAAATCAATTAATGTGATACACCACATTAACAAATCGAAAGATAAAAACCATATGATCATATCAATAGATGTAGAAAAAGCATTTGACAAAATCTAGGATTCATTTATGATAAAAACTCTCAGCAAAGTGAGAATAGAGGGAACATACCTCAACATAATAAAGGCCATATATGACAAACCTACAGCTAACACCATACTCAGTGGGGAAAGGCTAAAAGCATTTTCCTGAAGATCAGGAACAAGACAAGGATTCCCACTTTCACCACTCTTCTTCAACATTGTATTGTAAGTCTTAGCCACATCAGTAAGACAAGAAAGAGAAATAAAAGGCATCTGAATTGGAAAGGAAGAAGTAAAACTCTTGTTATTTGCCAATGACATGAGATTATATATAGAGAATCCTAAAGATTCCACTAAAAATCTATTAGAACTGATCAATAAATTCAGTAAAGTAGCAGGTTACAAAGTAAATATTCAGAAGTCAGTGACATTTTTTACACCAATGATGAACTTTCAGAAAGAGAAATTAAGAAAACAATCCCATTTACAATCGTGTCAAAAACTATAAAATACCTGGGAATTAAATTAACCAAGAAGGTAGAAGACCTGTTTTCAGAAAATTATAATTCATTGAAAAAAGAAATTGAAGAAGATACAATTAAATGGAAGCATATACCCTGTTCATGGGTAGGAAAAATCAACATTGTTAAAATGGCCATACTATCCAAAGCAATCTATAGATTCAATGTAATCTCTATCAAAATACCAATGGCATTTTTCAGGGAGTGAGAACAAATAATCCTAAAATGTATATGGAGCCATAAAAAACCCCGAATTGCCATGACAATCTTGAGAAAGAAGAATAAAGTTGAAGGTATCACACTACCTGATATCAAACTATACTACAAAGCTACAGTAATCAAAACAGCATGATACTGACATAAAAACAGATACATTGATCAATGGAACAGAATAGAGAGCCCAGAAATAAATCCACACCTATACGCTCACTTAATATATGACAAAGGAGGTAAGAATATACAATGCGGTAAAGACAGTCTCATCAGTAAGTGATGTTGGGAAAATTGGACAGAGATATGCCAAAAAAAAAAAAAAAGAAGAAGCTTGACCATTTTATTACACCATATACAAAAATAGACTCAAAATGGATTAAAGACTTAAATGCAAGACCCAAAACCATAAAACTTTTAGAAGAAAACATAGGCAGTAAGTTCTCTGATATTACTAATAGGAATTTCTTTTCAGATATATCTCCTTGGGCAAGGGAAACAGGAGAAAAAATAAATGAATGGGACTACCTCAAACTAAAAAGTTTTTGTACAGCAAAGAAAACCATCAACAAAACAAAAAGACAACCGACTGTATGGGAGAAGTTATTCATTAATGATACATCTGATAAGGGGTTAATATCCAACATTTATAAAGAACTTATACAACTCAACAACAAAAAAACAAACAATCCAGTTAAAAAATGGGCAGAGGACCTAAACAGATACTTCTCCAAAGAGGAAATGCAAATGGATAACAGACATATGAAAAGATGTTCAAGGTCACTAATCATCAGATAAATGCAAATTAAAACCACAATGAGATATAACTTCATAGCTGCCAGAATGGCTATCATCAATAAGTAAAAATACAGCAAGTGTTGGCGAGGATGTGGAGAAAAGGGAATTCTCATACATTGTTGGTGGTTTTGCAAAATGGTACAGTTGCTATGGAAAACAGTAAGGAAGTTTCTCAAATACTTAAAAATAGATATACCTTTTGACCTAGCAATTGCACTTCTGGGTATTTATCCAAAGAAAACCAAAACAAAAATGCGTAAAGATCTATGCTCTCCAATAGTCATGGCAGCACAATTTACAATAGCCAAGATATGGAAGCGACCTAAATGCCCATCAACAGATGATTGGATAAAGAAATTATGGTTCATATATACAATGGAATATTACTCAGTCATTAAAAAAATGAAATCCTACCATTTTTGCAATGACATAGCTGGACCTAGAGGTTATTATGCTGAATGAAGTAAGTTAGACAGAGAAAGATAAATACAATATGATTTCACTTGTATGTGGAGTCTAAGGAACAAAAAGAACTAATCAAAAACAAACTCACAAATATAATAGACAATTTGGTGATAGACAGAGTGGAAAGGTGTTGGGGGTCTGGGAGAACGGCGTGAATAATTTAAGAAATACAAATTAGTAGTTGATAGTTGTGCATGAGGATGGGGAGCATGGCATAGGTAATGCAGTTAGCATTAATATGATGGCTAAGTGGTAAGCCAGGGGAGGGAGAGAGCAATTGGGGGAATCATTTTATGAACAATATAGATGTCTACCCAATGTACTGTATACTTGAAACTAATTTAAATAAATAAATTTATCAAAAAAAAGACAAAAACAAAACAAAAAACAAAACAAAAAATTTAGCTTCTGTTTAGGCAGCCTATTAGATACAATGGCATATCATGACTTTGTCATCTAAGCTCTAAAGTTAGACTATTAATCTAATGTAATCAAGATTTGAAAAACAGGCTTATAAAAAGTAAACACAAGAACATTATTTTCTTAAGGTTCCTTTTGCTTCCTGATATGATATCATTTGCCAACAGAATTTAGTTCCCTCGATGATGGAATAAATTAGAGTGTAATTGGACAAATGTTAAAGTAAATAAAAGATATGAATTGCACAGTGTAGATTTCAAGTAGCATGAAAACCTGATAAGTTCTCACCACTACCTGCATTATAGTCAGGGACAGAAAAATTAAATTTACATTAACAATAATTTATCACGTTTAAAACTTCAGCTCAAACAAACTCTGATATACTGAAATTTGTTAAACTGCCTTAGGTAAACTAACTACTGGAATAAACTTAGGCAAGACACTTTCCTCTCTTCTTGACTCAGTTTTTCACACTCTAAAATAATAATATTGATCTGTGAATCTCTAAGATATTTTCCAATTCTACACAATGGTAATTCCAAGTATGATTTCCTTCAGGTAGTATGCCATTAACTGTTACAATTTTATTTGCTTTCCGATTTAACTTTTTTCATTTAATTAAAAACAATTCATTAATCATATGTTCCTATTTATTTTATATTAGGAAATTATAGGCACTTGGAAGTAGTTTTAAATTTAAATTATATTAACTTTTCTCTTCTTTACAAGGTACAGACACATGTAAAAATGTTTGCCTTCTTCCTTCTGTGTTCTGCTGACTCATTAGGAAAAATCAGAAGTGACATGCTCATTCTCCTCAATAAAAACTGAGAAACTTAAAATATGTAGAAGAAATAATATCTTCAAAAGATTTGTGCATGTCACATTTGGAATTTATTTTCGCAACTGTTATGATGTTGTAAGGACCATTACCCATTTTACAAAAAGAAAGTGTATTATAAAACAGGAATTTGAACTATTCTACAAAACTCATAGGTGTTATGGGTCAAGCAGCCATTGTTGTATGCCTCTCCCATAATAATTAACTCTCACCTTGCCAGCGTGTACATGCACGCACACACACACACACACACACACAAACATAGAGAATGAAAAGCCAAAGAATAGTGTCTCTATATTTTTGTAAGTCACTTCTACAATAACTGTGAAAATTGAAAGCTATTGAAAGGAGGAACATATTAAAATCTCAGAAAATGTAATTGCTTTTATTAATTATGCCTGCATTCTCATCTATAAATTATGATAGATGATACCTTAAGGTGGTTGTAAGAATTATAAATGTAAGAGTGACTAATGCCCAATGTCTAGTATAGGCTCAGGGAATGATAATATGTTCTTTTTTAGAACAATTTGAGAGTCTCAGACCATTAGGAACTCTGGATAATTCCTTCGTCAAATAAACAAGTCCCTGATATTCCACTAATCATTTAGCTTAGACTTAATTGTGCTATAATAAAAATCAACCTCTAAATCTCGATGGCTCAAAACAGCAATGATTTACTTTGTCAACCAAAAAATAAAACAAACAACAAAACAAACCACACTTAAGCTGTAATAAAGAATTAGAAGTTAAAAGTATTTCTTTAAGCAAAGGATTGCAAACTGACAGACACATATTTAGGTGGCAACTGGATCTGCACTCTTAGGAAGACAAAAAAGATAGGGTTTATAAGGAAAAAGACACAAACTTTGTAACAAAAGAAATTTATCCTATTGGTTTTCTAACATGATGTAATGAGTAGGTGAGGTCTGGGTGATGAGACTCTGAGATAAGAAAATGCCAGGATGTACTTCTACAGCAAGCAAGGAAGTCTTACAGTTCAAACCTTATTTAGGTACTCCACGCAAAGAAAGGGTGCTGGCTGGTGAAATAAATTGGCTTCTTTCAAGATGAAGGGTACATATGATCTGACTGCCATGGTGAGGAATAAGTAAAGCTCAAGATGTGATCTCACAGCTTGTTCAAAAGTTTATAAGTGGGGTGAACATAAGGTAATCTCTTTATGACCTCCTGACTCCATTTTAGTTCCCTTGACATAAACGACTATCATGGCAATTTCCATTTACAACTTTTTGTCTATGTAAAAGTCATCTGTGAGTTTAGCTGAGGCATATCTCCTATACTCTGAAGACAAAGCCACCATCTGAAACATAGTGGTCTCAGAGAATAAGGGAAAAAGAGAGATGATGGAACTATGTAGCTGTTTTTAACATTTTTGCTCAAGTTGGTAACATCATTTCTACTTCATTTTATTGGCCAAAACGAATCATTTGACAGTCTGACGCCAAAGGGTCAGGGAAATGTAATAGTTACACAGGCAGAGACAGTCAATATTTAGACATAGTAATCTGTCAGAAATTACTGTTTCTTAAAAAATTAATTTCTCCCATATAAGAGGATGATTGAAACTTGGGTTAATTATTTGTTCATTTGTTTATTTATTTATTCAGTACTCATCAAATGCTTGTGGAAAAATTGCTGTGTTCTAGATACTGAGTTAAATCTTGTATATGGCATAGAGAAAAAGAAAATGTGATCTACATGTAGCGAGAAAATTTTTGATAGAAAAACACATTTACTTTCTTAGGATGATGATGTGTGTGTGTGTGTGTTTGAAAAGTGAACATGGAGTCAAACACACACACACGCACATTTCTAAAGGTAGTGGGCATTCATGTTTAGCTTTTGGAGACCACAGATAAAGAGGAAAAACAGCACAAGCAATGACATTTAGGCCTAAAAATGCTTTATGTTCAGGTAATGTAAACTTAAAAGCAGAGGTCATGTCTCATTCTGCTCATTTCTCTGTCTATGTTCAATAAATATTCCTTGGTAAAAAAAAAAAAAAAACAGTGATGCAACACACAAATGTACAGAGTGAAGACAGAGAGGTGAGTATACAATAATTCACACTGAAGACCTCTAACAAAACGGCTCCCAAATAGTGATATTGCTGCATGATCCTAGCGTCAGAGAATCAGAGGCCATGTGTCCAGCACAAAGTTAAGGAATTATTGGAGAGAGGGAGGGGCCATTCTGAGGGCACTATCCTTTTTCCTTCTGTAAGGACCAATTAGAGGGCCAGAGAGAGCGTCATGTTGAGATGAGACTGTCTAGCACTCAGAGTTGAGTTACAACACTGGAGCTCAGCTGTAATACCAGAGCTGTAATACCCAGGGCTGCCTCACTGGGGCCACCTCACTCCCCTGCTGTTTCGTGATTGAGCTGTTTTCATTAAATAAAATCTCTTTCCCTTCACCACACCCAAAATTGGGGATTCCTGTTGGTGTTGAATTTGTGGTGAAAACCTTCAGTTGACAATGTTTGGTGATTATGTTCCCTTATAATGTGTCATCCCTATTAAACTTGGGATGCCTGCACTAGAGTGCACGTGAGAAATGAGGTGCTTAGAAAACAACTGCTCAGTATAAGAAACCCAGTACCCTTGTGTAGACTGCATACTATAACATAACTGCAAAAATCCTACTAGGTTTAAAGACACTTGAAGACAGAAATGTCATTGTATTGACATAATAAAGACTCCTTATATCTGTTGTTCAGTTTTTTGTTATATTATTTCTTAGGCAATTACACTTTTACTGCCAATTTGGAAGATTAACTTGATACAATTATTGAGTATAAGCATAGTGTTAAGTATTTAAATGAGAATGTTTTAAAATGAGTCTAATTTGTCTTGTCCTGTTATAATAAAGTTATTTTTAATATATAAAATTTATTTAAAATGTTTTCAATTATGCTAGGAAATTTAAATCAAGTAAGGATTCCACACATAATATTGCCTCCCAATAAGGTTGGCATTTACAATATGGTAAGTAACATTTTGTTTGCTTATTTATTAAGAACTTTTGATTTTGTCAATACAAGATAAATTAGTTAAGATCGGGCGATGCTATTTAGGTATTTGAATTAATCAGATGCTACATTTTTTCTGAAATATTGATAGGAATGTTTAGCAACTGTACCAAGTAGGCTGAGTGGCAAAAACGAATGCAGATTTTGCTATAAATTTCCAATAAGTACAAATTAATCTGGTTAATTTAATCAGTAATACAGAATAACATTAGCATTTCAAGTATTTTTATTTTCATTTGCAGAATTCATTGACGATGTAAAATAGCAATTTTATAGTTCCTCACTTAGAAAAAAATGACAAGGAATTTATTTTGCAAATTTATAATATTTATATTGCTTAGGCTCATTTAAGACATTGCCTATCTGGTGTTATTGTTTAGGAAAAAAATAAACATTTTAATGAAAAATAATGGTTAGTCATCACAGGAGGGTTTGAAGACATACTTCTTCATTGAATAACTGATATAGAATCAGACCCTGGATGGTGAATTAAAGAGTTACTGGTGTGACTGCTTCTACATGTGCAATTTGGTCAAGTTTTTTCTAGTTGTATATAACCTATTACCCCACAAACCTCTTAGTATTTTGAGTTGAGATTTCCCACAATTAGCATCAATGACTCAGAAAAGAATCTTGTGAAGAAGTATATCCAGAGCTAGTGTTCAGTGTTCACATTTCTTTTTTCCTTCAACCTACTTTATAAATAAACACGTCCTGAGTAATTTAGTTTTGATTTATTTCAATCTTCTCAATTATTTTTATAATTAGCTATTGACTATTATCAAGGTGATTTAGAATTAATCAGTTTTTCTGAACACAGTTGTAAAAAGGAACTAATTTAATAATTTCTTATTTTCACACTTCTAAATTGTCCAGAGAACTCATTAACCTTTAGGGTAGAACCATGTCTAGTTCAACACCACTTACTTGAAGGAGTATACATTAGGTTTATCTATTTTGAGAAAACTAATCCAACATATAGTAAGATATATAGAGAAGGCAAGATTTCCTCTGTTCCTAGCTTAAACCTACAAAGAGAAACCTATGAGGACTCTGAGAGAAATGGTCATTTTCCAAAATCTCTGTATGCCTAGTACCAAATAAGGTACTTAATATATGGTAGACACTTGACCCAATAACTTAACATTATTTAGTGTGACAGGCTTTATATTAAGCATTGGGAATAGAATGGTAAACAAAAGAAATAATTGTTTCCTTCCCTGGAGCTTATATTCTGTCAGAATGATGACAATCTAAAAAAAAATAAAAGTCATTAACAAGCAGTTACATAATATTTCAGATGGTGATAAGTGTTATGGAAAAGATAAAAAAGGAGATGATAATACATGTACTGTGTGGGGGCTCACTATTTTATATAGGGTGGAGAAGGGACTTGTCTTTAAGGTGACATTGAATTAACTATTAAAAGTACTTCCCACATGGATTATTGACAAATTGACAATCATGTACTGAATATATACTACTTGCATTGTTGTAACCGCCAGCCCCCGAAAGACACACGGACCATCAGAAATCAGTGAGTTATAGGAAACACGCTCTTTATTCAGCTAGCTGGGTCTGCCAGGGGTACGCAGACTCCCAATTAAGCAGCCCAGAAATGTAGAGGTATAGGGTTTTTAAGCCCTAAATCCCATTCCTCATTCTATCTTAAACACAAAGGTCTATTTTTCTCCTATTCACTACCTGTCAACCCACAGGTCGGTTGTGCAAGCGGGGGTAAGAAGCAGAAAGCTTATTGTTAGAATGTTATGTTCCCATGGGTGATAGCCTATGTTCCCATGGGCGATAGCCTATGTTCTCATGGGCGATAGCCAAGCAGTAATTTTCCAGCCAGCACAGCATGGCATTGTAGTGAAGTGATAATCAAAATGTTGAACAACTCTTGGTTATGTACACTGATTAGGTAGGAAAGGTCCCAAAGGAAAGGTGGGGTTGACCATAAAGTGGGACTAAGCACTAGGAGGGTTTGGGTCATGACTATTCAGCAGCCACTGTAGTCATATTATCATACTTGAACAGCCTTTGGTTTCTAGTGTGTTCCAGGTATCTACCCTGATTTATGTAAAGTTTTACATTCCGTTCTCACAATCCTGAGTTTTGTGTTTCTTTGAGAAAGGAAGTCCAATGAGGATTATGAAAAAAGGAGTGTCATGGAGGTACTGAAATTTTCAAAGGCTGATGTTTGAGGAGTAGATGGCAGAACATGAAGGTAGTATCCGGGAACTTTCTTGTGTTGAGAAGCTGGAGTTGAAGTATTAAATTAAGAATATACAGGTTATGACCTGCTGGATGAGGGAGCACAAAACATTCACACAGGGTTGACAGGTAGCTCCCTCAGTATCCCAGCTCTCATTTGGGAAAGTGAACCCCCAGGACATTTTGATTGAAGGAACAGTTTCAGTACACTCTCACAAAGGAAGTAAAGTCACAAGAGTTATTACTTACATATCCCAGGAACAGGGAGGGGCAATGAGCTGGGAGAAGGGCAGTCTTCCATCCCAACCCACAAGAAGCAGGAGATAGAGAGCAGAATAACAAATATGTATTATTTTATTAAATGATTGGGGTGGCGGTCACTTACTTTTTGCTAACTTAGCTCTAAGCTTTATTTTAAAAGCTGGCCTGGGAGAAGCAAAATGGGAACCTGGAGCAAGATTCTTAAACTCAGATCCTTATCTAAATGTCCAGACTAGGAGTGTGAGCAAGGTTGTCTTACTGCAAGATGTCTAGGCAGCAACTCAAAATAGTTGTTTTTTCTGTTTTTGTTTGTTTTATTTTGTTTTCTCATCGTATTATTAAAAGTCTCTTGAAGTAATCCAGACAAAAGATAATGGCAAAATAAGTTTTCAGTTTCTAGAATAATTTGTGTAGTAAAACATTTGAATGTGTTGACTGTAAGCTGGGAAATAAAAAAATAATAATAATAAGGATACTTTAAAGGATTTATTGTCTCTAAAAACCAGAAATGACAAAGTTGTTATTTACTGAGAGAGGACACAATTTGGCATGGGGCAAAGATAAGAAGCTGTGCTTTGGATCTGCTAAATTTGAGATGATTACTAACACCTAAATGAAGACAGGGACATTTTGTTAATGTCATACATGAACACTGAGTAAAGGAAGAAAAGGAAGCAGAGAAGAAAGCACAGGAAGCACAGTATGCATCAACAAAAGTAATAGCAAAAGTCTGAAATTTAAATATAACTAAAAGAGTGAAGGCATCTTTTCTCGGTGAATAATTTTAATTCTATGTAGGCTAAGACTAATTAGCAATGTAAGAATTAAATGAGCGGGAGTGAAAATTATTTCCCCAACAGTGACATCTGGCTTCTTAAAGATTATTTTGCCAGCTCCGTGGTGCTCTCCAAATTTGGCATATGGCTGAGATTCTGTGTTTTGGCTGGTGTGACTTGCACTCTTGTAATTTTTTATTGGTGCATAATGTGTGTGTTTTGAAGGGAATGCTATTAATCGTAATCAATATTTAAGGGAAAGTAACCTTGAAATGATTTGTTTACAAATATAAAATAATATATTGATTACATGTTATACCTAACTATTAAAAGTACTATGTGCCTGACATTATTGTAGTGACAAAAATCAAATGTCCATTCACTCTTTGTTATGTACTTTGATTAGGCAGGGAAGGTCCCAAGGGGAAGGTGGAGATGAACAAAATGCTAGGATAAACACTAGGAGGGCTTGGAGCAATAATCAATTATCAGTCATTATAATCATATTATCTTATTTGAACCACCCTTGATTTCTAGTGTGTTCCAGCTAATATTTACCCTGATTAAGCAAAGTTTCTCATTCTATTTTCACAATAATAATCTTGATGTTTGTGTTTGTCAGTTGAAATTCATGCCCAGAAAAGCTGTAATTTTCCTATGACTTTGCACCTTGCTGTTAGCAGTTCTCAATTCACATTTAGATGGACTGGATTGGGAGAAGGCCTGTATGTTTTTAGAATTTCGAAAAGTAGCTCATTTTGAAATCTGTCTCAAGCTGGTCCTATATTCTCTGATGTCACCTCTTTAATCTAGTAATACTTTCCACCCACAAAGCCTAAATATCAAGTAATATCCATGGTGTGTTCTTATATTATAATAATATAAAACAATCTTACTCAAATAATAGTGCACAAGCAGTTTCCAACTTATTAACCTTTATATATATATAATTGTCAAAACAGAACAGAGTTTTAACTTAGTTATAAGTCTTGTAATGCATTTTAGCTAATGGGACATGGACTGAGATGATATTTTTAGGTAACGAGCAGAAAGATGTGCAACTGTGCTGACCTTACAATCTAAAGAAGTGAAAAATTAGCTCTGTAGGAAATAGCATGATATAGGATCAATGTAACCACTAAAAAAAGAGAGCTGCCAGAGCAACTTTTCATGTGCTCTAAGCAATATGGTGGTTTGTTTTCCTGTTGATGAATATGATACATGCTTTTGGTTAAAATCTAATTTAATTAAAGAAATATTTATTGTTCTCTTACTCTTACTCTAATTCTTATTCTTACTCTCAGCATATTATACCATTTTACCTGACACCATTCATATACCTATTCATAAACAGGAGTTAAATGAAATAAACTGGCTTAGATTTTATCTACACGACTTCAGAAAATTCACTCTTTTAATAAAAAATGACAAGTTTCATCTGCCAGGATCTATACCAAATTCCTGAGCCAAGGATTTGTTGGAAAATATTTTGGCATTAGTGTTTACTTAAATCTGTAGTATAAAGTAAAACTTTCTAAATCATCCACTGTCTTTTTTATGTCTACACCTTAGAATGCACAGGTTGCTATTACGGGACCTATTACCACTAGTATATCAAGGATAGGTTCGTGGAAGTGAGTGCAGACAATAAGGGGCGCTTTGCTTATACAGAGTTTAAAACAATAACAAAATAACTAAAAGTAAGTCTGCTTTTTGTTATTAACATTCACAGCTAATTCAATTCAGTGCATTAAGTCTGCAGTACATTAACTCATGAACAACTTTATCTCATTTATTTTTAACTTTCCAATTATGTAGGAAGCCATAATAATAATTTTAAAAAACTAAGTCAGAAACATCACCAAAATAGAAGAGTAGGATTAGTTACCAGCCTCTACAGTCCTTAAAAACCTACTTATGTTTCACTTCACCCATACTGGCAAAGCTGAGATGTACAGATACGGCAGAAAAGAAAGAAGAAAAGCAGGGAATACCAATAGTAGCCATGTAGCAGGAGTGATTGTGATTTACAACCAGCTCTACAGACAAACCCTACAGATTCTGACACTGAAAAAACTAAAGGGCAGCATAGCCATCATGAATCCCCTGCAGATTTCACTAACAGGTATTTAAGTTTGCTGAAACCAACTGCCTCAGTCCCTCCTGATTCTTACCTCCCACTGACCCCACTGGAGCTTGAGAACTGCATAAGCAGCTGGCCCAGGCCTCTGCATCTGTGTAAGTGTGAAATGCCAGCCTAGACTTCAGTGGCTGAACCCTACCACAGATGTGCAAGCACTTGTGGTTAGACCCTCCAGCTATGTCCTTCTACATTGCTGATCTGATTCATATCATCAGCCCCTACTGAAGTGCACTTATCTGGGGGACATTGTGCAGCCACAAAAAGCATGCCAGCAGCCAGGGCCTTTGCAAGTGCTTCTAGGCTTGGATCAATGCTGTCTTCTATCACTGGCCTGACCCACCATGCTCACCTGCACCTAGCCCCTCTAGCTGAGCCAAAGAGATATCATGCCACAAATGAAGCTGGTGCTGCCACATGCCTCAGCACTTTGGTTCTGTGTACCACTAGACTGGGGATCACAGGATGCTCCAGTGTGCTCTCACTCACACATGAAAGCATTTCCTTATACAAATCAGTGCAAAAAGTCTAAAAGAGGTGACTGTTTCTTCAAATACTCAGACACCTATACAATGATATGGGAATCATAGAGAATCAGGCTGAAAGAAGGAAACTGCCAACCAAAAATGCTTTACCCAGGAATACTATCCAGAAATGAAGGTGAGATAAAGATGTTTCCTAATAAGCAAAGGCTGGGGGAGTTAATTACCACTCTGTCTGCCTTACAAGAAGTGCCAAAAGTTTTTCAAGCTGAAACAAATGCATGCTGAGTAGTAACATAAAAACATGAAAATATGCAACATACTGGTAAAGGTAAGT
The DNA here is from genome assembly GCF_000151845.1 of Pteropus vampyrus. NCBI lineage: Eukaryota > Metazoa > Chordata > Mammalia > Chiroptera > Pteropodidae > Pteropus > Pteropus vampyrus. The sequence continues at coordinate 4,838,856 of NW_011888868.1, read as the reverse complement.
GTGTAGTCAGATGTAGAATGCTAATACTGTAGTATAGTGCTGTATTAACTACTTAACACTGGTATAAAGGTTAAAGGATAAAAGTAAAAATATAGCTGCAATAACCTGTCAATTGATACAAAATGTAAAAAGATGTAAATTGTAAGATCAAAAACATGAAAGGGGGAAAGAAAATGGTAGAGTTTTGTGATTTGAATGAAGTTAAAATGGTATCAGTGTAAAATAGACTGTTATATCTATAATAAGTTTATGTAAGCCTTATTGTAAGCACAGAGTAAAAACCTACTAAAGAAGAAAATCAAAGCATATAAATATGGTAAAGAATCAAGCCACAAAGGAAGACAGCAAAAGAGGATAACAGGAACAAAGGAAATATGAACAAGCTAAAAAATATACAAAAGGTCATTAATAAGTTCTTACTGATTAATAATAATTTCTCTCTATATAAATGCATTGGATTCTTCCATCAAAATTCTTCAAACAAAGAGTGGTTGAATGAAGAAAAAAACAAGACCTTTCTTTATGTTGACTCCAAGAGACTCACCTGAGCTTCAAAACACACATAGCTCAAAATGAAGAAATGAAAAAGATATTCAATGCAAGGGGAAACCAAAAGAGAATAGGAACAGCTATATTTATACCAGACAAAATATAATTTAAGTCAAAAACAATAACTAGAGACAAAGGTCATTATATAATTATAAAGTGGCCAATTCAAGAAGATATAACAATTATGAATATATATGTACCCAACATTAGAGCACGTAAATATATTAAGCATATATTAACACATCTGGAGGGAGAAATAGACTACATACAATATAGCAAGGGAGTTCAACACCCTACTTTCAACAATAGATAAATTATCTATACAGAAATAAACATGAAAATATTAAACTGAGCCATATTTTAGACTAAATTAATATAAAGACACATATAGAACATTCCATCCAGAATGGCCATTCACCAGGATAGAGCTTATCATAGGTCCCAACACAAGTCCTGGCAAATTTAAGAAGATTGAAACATACCAAGTATCTTTTATGATCATAATGATATGAAACCAGAAGTCAATAACAGAATAAAAACTGGAAAATTCACAAATATGTGGAAACTAACAATGTACTCCTAAACAACCAATTGGTCAAAGAAGAAATCAAAAAGGGCATTCAAAAAATATCTTAGAAAACAAACAAAAATGGAAACACAACATAGAAAATTCTATAGCACAGTTCAGAAGCAGTTTTAAAAATGAAGTTAATTGCAATAAACACCTAAATTAAAGAAAAGAATAATTTTAAATAAACAATCTAACTTTACATTCTAATTAACTAGAAAAAGAACAACAAACTAGGCCCAAATTCAGCAGAAGAAAGAAAAAAGCAAGGATCAAGATAAAAATAAATGAAATAGAGAATAGAAAAACAATAGAAAGAACTAATTAAACTAAAAGCTGTTTTATTTGAAATATAAAAAGAATCAGCAAAACTT
>NW_011888868.1:4830705-4835085 GCF_000151845.1 Pteropus vampyrus | reverse complement strand
CGGGAATAGTATTTTTTGAATAGCAATAACATTTCATCTCCCAAAATAATAACTGTCACTGGCTTAAAGTTTGAACCCATTCTATACTTATTGTCATTCTCCTCTGGCCACTTTTTATGGGCCTCTCTTGCTCAGTCAGGCTAATGATAAGACTTTTGTATAAAAAGTCTCATCTTTAGAATAACTCTATATAACCTTCTAATGTACTGTTAGCATTCATTTTCTAGTTCCTCACTTTCTTTCTTCTGATCATTGAGTGCATGTTGGCTTCATATTTCAGTTTTAATTCTCATTTATGATTTTATTTAAACTACTCTATATCCATCAGGACATGATTTCAGATGTTTCTCTCCACCTCCAGTGTGTATAGTCATCACCATCACTACGACCACCCTCCGGCAGCAATTCATTTGTTGAGCACCTACATTTATTAGACACTGGAGTCGAACTTTACCCGTATCAGATCATCTCATCTCTTTACTGACAAAGATTCCTCTTTTTTCAGATGAAAATTAATGACTAGAGAGGTTAAGCAGTTTCTGTAAGTTTATTCCCTCATTTATGAAACAATTTTTTCCTGAACACCTTCTATGTTCTCTATGGGTTGGGGATACTGCCAGAAATTAGGGGGATGGCGTTTTCTGTTCTTATGTCATTCACTTTTAGCGGAGGGAAACAGACCACCAAAAGGAAAAAATCAAAGATCAAGAGGCCATGGAGAAGAGAATGAGAGGGAGAGCTAGGATTCAGTGTCTCCCCTTGTCTCTATATTCTGCTGTAGCTTTTGAACCCCAGCCTGATTCCTTTAGCCTATGTACAGAGAGCACTTTGATGATGGGGAATCACACAAACACTGCAGCAGGGGAAAAAGTGGAAATGGAGCCAAAAAATGCTGAAGACATTGTGAGAAATGGCACAGAATGTCTTCCCAATTAGACCATTCATTGAACTAGATTTCATAAAACTTTTCTTAATGGAACATGTACATGACTGAGCTTTGAGATACTTCAATTCTCAACTCTGTTTAAGTGACCAACCCAATCACTTAACTTTCTAGAACTCAGATGTCTGAGATGTAAACACAGATTTGATGTTATAAGCAGATTATTTTCAAATTACACTTAACTCAAAATATTTGATGGAATAGTCTGATTGGGGTTGAGGCACAATGTTTAGCTTTAAAAGCTTTCAAATAAATAAAAATTAAAACAATAATAAAGTATCATTTTATATTTATAAAGTTCAGATACTTTTTCTTATAAACATTATTTTCTATTTCTAATGGAAATTACTTTAGAAAGTTTTTCAGTTGTTTTTTAAATTATTTCAAGTAAATTCTGTGTGCAAAATGTTCTTATATCTGCCTCAAGGCTATAGACAGTCTCTGTTCAAAAAGTGCTTCCTCCTCTTTTTTTTTTTTACCTGCCTTATATGAAATTTTATTGAATCTGTATTGGACTAAATGGAATAATTGTCCTCTTTATGTTCTTACCTTTTTTTTTTTTTTTTTTTTACCTGCCTTATATGAAATTTTATTGAATCTGTATTGGACTAAATGGAATAATTGTCCTCTTTATGTTCTTACCTAAAAACACATGCAACCACCCTATTCCTGACACTTAGCAGGAAATTAATTATATTTAATCTAAAGGATGTGTGCTTAACTAGGAATGCTAAACATGTTAGCTATAGGCCAGGCCCAGCTGGGTGATTAGTCTTTTGGATATCACCAATCTCTTCTCATTTCATGTACAGATGTCTAAGACCTTGCGGGTGAACCTTAATGTGCTTGCACCAGAAAATGGTATGGTAAGCCGGTGCTCAGCTAGTGAGCTGTTCTAAAGTTCTATGCTTTCATTTGACAACTTTGTCAGTTGCTATAGTTCATGTTTGCTGCACTGAAGAACTAAAGGGCTACCGTTCAGCACAGCAAAATCATTTATTCCCTGTCCCTGATAAGGCTAATTTTTAGGCAGTGGTAAAGTTTGTAATTAACTATTGCTGCTCTTGTTGTAACTTTAATTAGCAGTATAAATAAGCACTGAGAAATAAGGAGCATTCACAGGCTTTAGATAACATACATGTAGAGAACAAAAATCTCAAGGATCTGAAGATTTCTGTGTGGAGACACCCCCATTCTATAAATGTCTCCATAGAAGGTGCTTGTGTGTTCTGTAGGAACTTAGAGGAGAAAAGTTTTTAGTGTGTGTGTGTTATAGATTCAAACAGATTTTTTAGACCATTACAAAAATCTTTTGGTATGACACAATTTAGGTATAATCTAAAAGTTCAAGATTAGGGGAAATATTAATAATAATCCTTCAATATATGAAGCTATTTACTTTATATAATGATTATGTGGCAATGTTAAAATAATTATTTAGATTACTTGAAAAATAAACTCAATAACAACAAAAAATTGGCAGAGGACCTGAACAGAATTTTCTCTAGAGAGGACATACAAATGGCCAACAAATACGTGAAAAGATACTCAACATCGCTAGCTATTAGGGAAATGCAAATCAAAACCACAATGAGATATCATCTCACACCTGTTAGAATAGCTATAATCAACAGAACAAGTAATAACAAATATTGGAGAGGATGCAGAGAAAAAGGAACCCTCATACGCTGCTGGTGGAACTGAAAACTGGTACAGCCACTATGAAAAACAATATGGAGGTTCCTCAAAAAATCATGTGATCCAGCCATCTCTCTCCTGGGTATTTACCCCAAAGAATTGAAAACCCACATCTGAAAAAATATTTGCACACCGATGTTCATAGCAGCATTATTCACAATTGTCAGGACACTGTGGAAGCAACCAAAGTGTCCTACGATAGATGATTGGCTAAAGAAGCTGTGGTACATATATACAATGGAATATTACTCAATCATAAGAAGAGATGAAATACTGCCATTTGTGACAGCATGAATGGACCTCGAGATAATCATACTAAGCAAAATAAGCCAGACAGAAAAAGTTGAAAATCGCATGATTTCACTTATATGTGAGATATAAACCTAAAAGCAACAAACGAACAGGACAAACCAACAGAGATTCATGGTCATGGTTACCAGAGGGTAGTGGGAAGGGGGTGGAGTCAAATATGTGGTGACAGGAAGAAATCTAACTATAGTAAATGAACACACAGTGTAAACATATAAATGCCTTACAGTTCAAGTGTATAGCTGAAACTATTGGATTTTGTTAACTAATGTCACCATAAAAAATAAATTAATTAATTAATTTAAATAAATGAAAAATAGATTCCAGCTCTTGTTCCAGCACCAGGTAACACAGACTTTCTCAGTATAGATGCCCTGTGAGCCTCTGACCCACTGCCGGTGTTCCGGGAGTTGGAAAAACATGGCAGAGTGAGAGACATCCTCAGAACTCTCTCCTTGAAACAACAATAAGCTGAACATCTAAAATTCAACAAAATACAACCAAACTTCACACCAGTACGTCTAAGTGTGTGATCTGCATGTAAGAGATATCACAGGTCAGAATCCCGGATGTTGGGCCTTGGACTGGGGGAATAAAGAAGATGTCTCTCGCAGCTTTTGGAGCTCCCTGCAGGAGGAGGGGGAGGGGAAAAGGTGTGGCAAGTTCCCTGAACAGCCCTGAAAGGGAGCACTGTGAGATCCACACGGCCGACAGCAGGGCCCAGTAATCAGGGCAGAAAGCAGAGAATTGGGGCGGGACCACAGAGAAACAATAGTTGATTTTTACTGGCTGAGGTTGCAAAACTGAGGCTGAGCAGCAGCTTCTAACTCCCAACACAGAGGGCCCCTCCCCCCATGCCCTCCAAGACCGATCACTGTGGAGCCTCAAGGGAATCTGAGCGAATACTGCTGAGATCGTCACTGACACTGACAAGTACTGGAACTGACGGTAGCAAGTGTAATTAAATATCTATAAGAAAATAAAAAGGCATTTTTAAGGCTTTATATAAAGCAGGGATCCGAGAGGCTTAGACACCACCTACTGGAAACCGAAAGAAAGGTGCCTTCTTTGCAGCAGACTAAAGAGAGACCTTTATATAATAAATCTTCTTTCTGGAAAAACAGCAGAATACACTCCCCTTAATGCCCAGGCTGAGAAATTGTCCATTAAACACCATGAACAACCAAAGTGATAAGCCATCTCAGAAAGAAAGAGAAAAATCTCCAAAAAAATAATCTCCAGACATAGAAATACAGGAATTAAATGACAGAGAATTCAAGAAGGTATTTCTGAAAAAACTCAGTGAGTTCTGAAATGAGTCATATGATGACTCATGAGCAGAGCAAAGAGATTGAAATCCTCAAAAAGAACCAAATTAACCTTCTGGAGATAAAAAAAAAAAAAAAGAAAGAAAGAAAGAAAGAGAGAGA
>NW_011888868.1:4830004-4830655 GCF_000151845.1 Pteropus vampyrus | reverse complement strand
TTAATATATAAAATTTATAAACTCATACAACTTAATAGCAATAAAACAAGTAATCTGACGTTTAAAATGGGCGAAAAAACCTGAATAGACATTTTTCCAAAGAAAGCGTACAAATGGCCAAAATGTACATGAAAATGTGCTAAAGATCATTAATTATTAGGGAAATACAAATCAAAATCACAGTGAGGAATGGCTATCATCAAAAGGAAATTGGATACCAAATGTTGGTGAGGACTTGGAGAAAAGGCAACTTAATAGCAATAAAACAAGTAATCTGACGTTTAAAATGGGCGAAAAAACCTGAATAGACATTTTTCCAAAGAAAGCATACAAATGGCCAAAATGTACATGAAAATGTGCTAAAGATCATTAATTATTAGGGAAATACAAATCAAAACCACAGTGAGGAATGGCTATCATCAAAAGGAAATTGGATACCAAATGTTGGTGAGGACTTGGAGAAAAGGCAATTCCCTTGCACTGTTATTATAATTAATAACACTAAAATCTCAGCTCACAATGAGTCAGAGACAGCCCTTGACTAGAAATCTCTCCTCTACTTTACAAATGGCCATAAAGTTTGTTCACCAAAACCCCCAGTGACAAAGGCATCCTTTATTTTTCTTCTATCCTTTCTCTCTTCCTTTTTTT
>NW_011888868.1:4824801-4827063 GCF_000151845.1 Pteropus vampyrus | reverse complement strand
ATCAGGGAGCCCAGGAATATGTAAAGCAATTACTGACAGAACTAAAGGGAGAAATAGACCAAACCACTATCGTAGTAGGGGACCTAAATACCCCAATGTTAGATATGGACAGATCATCCAAACAGAAAGTCAATAAGGAAATAACATCCTTAAATGACACCTTAGACAATGGACATAATTGACATACACAGTACCTTCTATCCCTAAACAGCTGCTTATACATTATTCTCTAGTGCACATGGAACATTTTCAAGAAAGGACCACATACTGGGACACAGAGATAGCCTCAACAAATAAAAGAGGGTTGAAATCATACCAGCCATATTCTCAGATCATAATGCTTTGAAACTAGAGAACAACTGCAAAGAGAAATCAAGAAGAACCAGAAGTACATGGAGATTAAATAACATGTTACTGAAGAATGACTAGGTCAGAGAAGAAATAAAAAGAGAGATCAAGAGATACATAGAAATAAATGATAATGATAGTACAATATATCAAAACTTTTGGGACGTGGCAGAAGTGGTCATAAGAGAAAAGTTTATATTATTACAGGCCTATCTCCAAAAACAAGAATGAGCCCAAATAAACAACTTAACTCTTCATCTTAAAAAACTAGAAAAGGAAGAACAAATGAAGCCTAAAAGTCAACAGACAGAAAGAAATAATCAAAATTAGAGCAGAAATAAACGAAATTGAAAACAAACAAAAAAAAAATAGAAAAAATAAATGCAACAAAGAGCCAGTTCTTTGAGAGGGTTAATAAAGTTGACAAACTCTTGGGTAGATTCACTAAAGAAAAAAAAGAAAAGACACAAATAAACAATATCAGGGATGAAAAAGGAAATTATGACTGATATCACAGAAATACAGAGGATCACACAAGAATACTATGAAAAAGTATATAACACTAAATTTAATAACCTAGAAGAAATGGACCAGTACTTAGAATAGTACAATCTTCCTAGACTGAATCAAGAAGAACTGGAAAATCTAAATAGACTGATCAGCAGTATGGAAATTGAAACAATTGTTCAAAACCTACCAAAAAGTAAATGTCAGGACTAGATGGCTTCTCCAGTGAATTCTACCAAACATCTAAAGAAGATTTAATACCTATTCTCCTCAAACTCTTCCAAAAAATTGAAGAAGAGGCAATACTTTCCAACTCATTTTATGAGGCCAATATTACTCTGATACTCAAACCTGCAATGATAATACAAAAAAGGAAACTACAGACTAATATCTCTCATGAACACACATGCAGAAATCCTAAATAAGATACCAGTGAACCGAATACAGCAACATAGTAAAAAGATTATACACCACGATCAAGTAGGTTTCATCCCAGGGTCACAGGGATGATTCAACATATGCAAATCAATTAATGTGATACACTACATAAACAAATTAAAAAATAAGAATAATATCATCATATCAATAGATGCAGGAAAAGCCTTAGACAAGATACAGCATTCATTTATGATTGAAACACAAGAAAATCGGTATAGAAGGAAAATACATTAAAATAAAGGCCATATATGACACACTCTCAGCCAACATTAAACCTAATCATGACAAACGTAAAACCTTCTCTCTAAGATCAGGAACAAGGCAAAGCTGTCCTCTATTGCCATTGTTATTCAGTATAATATTGGTGGTCTTAGCAAATGGAATCAGACAAGATAAAGATATAAAAGGCATCCGATTAGAAAATGAGGAAGTCAAATTATTATTTGTGGACATGATTCTCCATATAGAAAACCCTACAGACTCCACAAGAACACTACTAGAAACAATACACAAATACAGTAAAGTCTCTGGATACAAAATGAACATTCAAAAATCCATAGCATTCCTATACTCTAATAATGAAGTGTCAGAAAAAGAAGTGGAAAAAATAATTCCTTTTGCAATCGCAATAAAAACAACAAAAATACCTAGTAATAAATTTAATGAAATGAAAATAAATTTAATGTGAAGGACCTATATAATGAAAACTACAAGAACCTGTTAAAAAAATTGAAGAAGATACAAAGAAATAAAAAGATATTCCATGTTCTTGGATTAGAAGAATCAACATAGCTAAAATAATCATATTTCTTAAAGCATTATATAGACTTAATGCAATCTCCATCAAAATCCCATCAGCATTTTGTAAAGAAATAAAACAGAAAATCATCAGATTTGTAAGGAAGCAGAAAAGACCTTGGATTGCCAAACCCACCTGAGATAAATGAACGAGGCTGGAGGCATCACTCT
>NW_011888868.1:4819078-4823236 GCF_000151845.1 Pteropus vampyrus | reverse complement strand
TAGGTGGTCTCCCATCCAAGTACTAACAAGGCCCGACCCTGCTTAGCTTCCTTTATCAGACAAGATCGGGCTTGTTAAGGGTGGCATGGCTGTAGACCCCAATAAACTTAATAAACATATTTGTTAAAACTAAAAATAAATAAATAAATTTAAAAAAATTTAAAAATTTAAAAATTAAAAATACAGAAATCTTGTTTTCTAATTCAAGGTCTAAAAGTGTATATATGTAAACAAAGTGTGAAAAGGAACATATTAAATTTTTGATATGTTATGATGGTCTGATTTTTGTTCCAACTTTAATGTCCATTTTTGTTTAAAATATAATGTGTAAGGCATAAATGTATATTTATAAGGTTTTACTAAATAAAAAGATACAATAAGATCTATAGACTGTTTATCATTTGTCGAGCTTTTGTGCATTTGTTGCTACAGCCATGTTATGAAAAAGGAATTTTGCTCATTTTATAAATTAACAGAACAAGGCCAGTTAACCAAGGATAAATTAGTTGCTCAAGGTTACATAAAATTTAAGTGCAAAATCAAGTTTAGTACTCTTTCAATTATATCACACTTCTACAGTGCAAACTATTGAAATGAGGTACATAAAAATAAACAAATGAACAAAAAGACTTGTTATCTTAAAAGGAGTGTGGTACCTGGAGGAAAAGAAAAATTTAGGGTTGAAAAGTGATATTTTTTTTGTAATAGTTTACCCTTAGATAATGTATATGCCTATTTTTCTTTTGCATTTTAAATATAAAGTTATTTTCAGTAATTTTAGTGTTGCCAACAAGCAGAATCCTAAAATTACAACTCATATACCAGCAATTTATTCCTTGGCTCTAAGAAAATAAATTCCATTGGTCCATATGAACAGTATGTGGGTAGGTGATTGCGTTCAACTGTCAAGGAGTGGCCAACCATCTGGGACAGGAGGACAGAGAGAGATAGGCCCAGAATAAGAAAGTCAATATATATTGTGCAAGTGATTGGGGGTATTTCTGTATATAGAAGCAACTGACCATGGCTAATCTAAGACAAAAAAGGTCGTAAATGTTTTAGGTATAATGTTAGCATTAGATTTTAGAATGCCAAATAATGGGACCAGACCTATCATAACCAAAAGAATGTCAAGTTAGTCTCATCTCTGCAAGAACTAGCAAGGATGACAAAGACACAGAACGTAGTACTCTGTCACTCTATACCGCAAGGTCACAAGAGCCCTCCTTTTATCGAAAGGTCAGATGTCATATTGAGTACAAGCAGAGAAGGGGTAGAATTACTGAGACTGAAAAAGTATCTACAAGAAAAGAATTTATCTAAAGGGATTATTTAAAATATTAGTTTGGACAAATTTTTAAATCAGTTTAGGCTAAATAAATATTCCTTTATATTAATCAGATAGAGAAACATGAAGGAATACATCAGTTTTAGGCAAAATTCTTCTGTGCATTGACTGGCAGTGCAGTTAAATTATCATATGTATTGATACACAAAAATTCCCTGGCACAAAGTGTGTGCATGTGTTTATACTCATGTATATGTGTGTACACAGGTACTCACTTATCTTATTGACCATACAACTATCACCTCAATGGTTTTCATCACACCAGAGAAGAAATAAGACTTGTGATGAAAGATCTATTTGCTCAATACCTAGTTCTACACATGATTTTTGTTGTTTTATATCACACATAATTGACATTGAGCTAGTAATGTCTTTGAAATATTACTGAAATACTAATTGCAGCATATTCTCATTTTTTGTAGCTCCCCAAAATTTAGTCTTTATCTTGAATCTCCATTAACACCTTTACTATTGTACTAGCCATCTCTTCACTCACATATTTTTTAAACTGTAGAAAGAGAAAAGACTGGAGTTGTAATTCTCTTTTAAAATCTTATGAATGTACATACAGTTTCCATCTTAATTTATCTAGAAAATGCTTCTTTCCTTTAAGTTATGTAGAAAAAGTTTTATATGTCTGTTTCTCTTTGAGAAAAATAGGTCAATTAGAGTCCATTATCTGAAATATTTTCCCTATTATTCAAAAGCCTACGACTCTACTTAATAAATTGAATCATCACAGGAATAGTAGTTTATTTAAAATTGACCACTTATTAATTTTAGGTCATATGTGAATAGATGGTGTGTGTGTATGTGTGTGAAAACACATATTTATATAGATATATTTAATACATAATATAATATATAACAATATTATGTGTAATTAATACATTATGTATATAATATATACATATATACACATGAATATGTATATAAGTGAATACATTATATCTGGGTATATACATTTTATTCATATATTTTTTACACAAAATTTTGATCTAATGTTTTATGTTCAGCCACGTGTGATTTTGTGAATGACATTAGCAACTTGTTTTTCAAAATAATTTTTCTTGCAAAAAATCCCACTGTAAATTTTTTAAATGTTCCTCTATTTATTTTAAAAAAATTCTAATGATTATCAAACAATCTTTTTTGCCTTTTGAAAAAAGCTTTATTGAAATATAATTCACATATCATAAATTCACTCATTTAAAATATATTAAATTCAAAGTTTTTCAGTATATCTACAGTTGACGTACAGTGATATATTTATTTCAGATGTACACATAGTGATTAGACATTTCTATAACTTACAAAGTAATCATCCCAGTAAGTATAGTTCAAATCTGATAACATACATAGTTAATAAAATATTATTGACTTTATTTTCTAACTTGTACTTTACACTCTTGTGACTGCTTTTACAACTGACAATTTGTACTTCTTAATCCCTTCATCTTTTTCATCCATCCTCCAAACCTCCTCTCATCTGGCAACCATTAATTAGTTCCCTGTTTCTATGAGTTTATTTCTGTTTTTTAGATTCTACATATATGTAAAATCTGACTTATGCACTTAGTATAATATTTCTAGGTCCATCCATGTTGTCGCAAATAGCAAGATTTAATATTTTTAGGGTTGAATGGTATTCCATTGTATATATCTACCACTTCTTTATCCATTCACCTATCAATGGACACTTCAGGTGCTTCAATATTTTGTCTATTGTAAATAATGCTGCAATGAACATAGGGATTCATATGTCTTTTCAAATTAGTGTTTTGAATTTCTTTAGATAAATACATAGAACTAGAATCATTGGGTAATGTGGTAGCTCTGTTTTTAATTTTTTGAGGATACCCCATACTGTTTTTCATAGTGGCTACACCACTTTATAATCTCACCAAAAGTGCACAAGTTTTCCATATCTCCATATCCTAACCAAAATTTGTTTGTTGATTTACTGATAATAGCTATTCTGTCAGGTGTATTCTGTTAGAAAGCTATTCTGTCAGGTGTAAGGTAATATCTCAATGTGGTTTCAATTTTCATTTCCCTGATAATTAGGAATGTTGAACATTTATTAATATGTTGAGCAATTTTGTATGTTGGCCGTCTATAGTATTTGGAGAAATGTTTAGGTCCTCTGCCCATTTTTAAATTGGATCGTTTGTATTTATCTAATTTTCTGGTGTTAAGTTGTATTAATTTTTTAATATTTTGAATGTTAACCCCTTATCAGATGTACCATTGGCAAATATTTTCTTTTATTCAGTAGGTAGCCTTTTTATATTGTTAATGATTTCCTTCACTGTGCTAAACTTTTTTATTTTGATGTAGTTCCACTTGTTTATTTTATCTTTAGTTTCCTTTGCCAATAGAGACATCCAAAAAATATTGCTAAGAGCTATGTTAGAGAATTTACTGCCCATGTTTTCTCCTAGGAGATTTATAGTTTCAGGGTTATACATTTTATCTTTAATCATTTTGAGTTTATATTTGTATATGGTCTATGAAAGTGGTCCAGTTTTATTGCATGTATCAGTCCAATTTTTCCAATATCATGTATTGAAGAGACTGTCTTTACTCAATTGTATATTTTTGTCTCCTTTGTCATAGGTTAATTAACCTTATAGATGTGGATTTATTTCTGGGCTCTTTATTTTGTTCCATTGATTGATGAGTCTGTCTTTATGCTAGTACCATGCTGTTCTGGTTACTATAGCCTTGTAAGTACAGCTGGATATAAGGTAGTGTGATATCTCCAACTTTGTGTGTGTGTGTGTGTGTGTGTGTGTGTGTGTGTGTGT
>NW_011888868.1:4817902-4819028 GCF_000151845.1 Pteropus vampyrus | reverse complement strand
GTGTGATATCTCCAACTTTGTGTGTGTGTGTGTGTGTGTGTGTGTGTGTGTGTGTGTTTTTCTCAAGATCGTGTTGGCTATTTGGGGGTCTTTTGTGGTTCATATAAATTTTAGCAATTTTTGTTCCGGTTTGTAAAAATGTCTTTGGTTTTTCCATAGGGATCGTATTGAATCTGTAGGTTGCTTTGGGTAATATAGACATTTTAATAATGTTAATTTTTCCTATCCATGAGCCCAATATATACTTCCATTTATTTGTATCTTCTTCGGTATCTTTCTTCAATGTCTATAGTTTTCCAAGTACAGGTCTTTTAACTTGGTTAAATTTATTCCTAAATATTTTATTCTTTTTGATGTAATCATAGATGGTTTTCTTAAGTTCTTTTTCTGATTGTTTGTTATTGGTGTATAAAAATGCAACCAATTGTTGAATATTAATTTTGCATCCTAATACTTTACTGAATTATTTTGTTAGTTCTAATAGTTTTGGGTGTAATTTTAAGGGTTCTCTATACATAGTATCATGTCATCCACAAATAAGGACGGTTTTACTTCTTCCTTACCAATATGAACAGTTTTATTTATTTTTCTTGTCTGAATGCTGTATCTATGATTTCCAATACTATGTTAAACAGAAGTAATAAAAGTGGATATCCTTGCCTTGCTTCTGATCTTAAAGAAAAAGCTTTCAGCTTTTCATTATTGAGTATGATGTTAGATGCCGATTTGTCATATATAATCTTTATTATGTTGAGGTATGTTCCCTTTATTCTCATTTTGCTGAAAGTTTTCATCATAAATAGAAGCTGGATTTTGTTGAGTGCTTTTTCTGCATCTATTGATATGATAACATATTTATTCTTCATTTTGTTTATATGATATATTACATTAATTAATTTTCAGATATTAAAATAAATTTGCATCTTGGAAATAAATCCCTCTTGAATATGGTGTATGATATTTTTAATGTATTACAGAATTTGTTTGCTAATATTTTGTTGAGGTTTTTTTAATCTATGTTCATTGGGAATATTGGCCTACAATTTTTATTTTTTGTAGTATCTTTATATGGTTTTGATATTGATATCAGGATAGCACTGACCTCAAAATGAGTTTGGGAGACGTT
>NW_011888868.1:4813751-4817563 GCF_000151845.1 Pteropus vampyrus | reverse complement strand
TTGGTTGTCAATTCTCTTTTATGATTTGAGCCATATCTCTTTTTACTTGATGAGTCTGGTTAACCATTTATCAATTTTGTTTATCTTTTCAAAGAAAAAGTTCTTGGTTTTATTTATTGTTTGTATTTTTTTAGGCTCTATTTTGTTTATTTCTGCTCTGAACTTTATTAGTTCCATTCTTCTACTAACTTTGGGCTTTGTTTTTTCTTGTTTTTCTGGTTCCTTTAGATATAAGATTAGACTGCTTATATAAGATTTTTATTTGTTTGTTTCTTGTTTCAAAAGCCTGTATTTATATAAATTTCCCTCTTAGAACTGCTTTGGCTACGTCCCATTGATTTGGGATCATTGTGTTTATATTCTATTTGTCTCAAGGTTTTCTTTTGATTTCTTCCTTGATTTTATTGTTAACCCATTAATTGTTTGGTAGCAAGTTTTTTAGCCTTCACCTATCTGGGTGTTTTACAGTTTTCTTCTTGTAAGTGATTTTTAGCTTCATAACATTGTGGTTGAAGAAGTTGCTTGATATAATTTAAATCTTCTCAAACTTATTAGAATTTGTTTTATGGCCTAACATGTGATCTATTCTGGGAAATATTATATGTGCACTTGAAAATTATGTATATTCTGCTGCTGGGGTGAAATGTCTTAAAAATATCAATTAGGGCCAGGTAGTCTAATGTGTCATTAAGGCTTCTGTTTCCTTGTTGATTTTCGGTCTGATTGATCTATGCATTGATGTCAATGGGTTATTAAATTTTCTTAGAGTGACTATGATACTATGAATCTCTCCCTTTATGTCCATCAATATTACTCTCTATGTAAAGGTTCTCTTACATTGGGTGTGTAAATATTTATGAAATTTTTATCCTCTTGTTGGATTTATCCCTTTCTCATTATGAAATTTCCTTTTTAGTTTCATATTATAACCTTATTTTAAAGTCTATTTTTTATTCATTTGATATCCTAGCTTTACAAAAATTTTCATCTCCATGAAATAGCTTTTTCCATCCCTTTACCTTTTGTCTGTCCGAGTCTTTAGATCTGAAGTGGGTCTCTTGTAGGCAGCATATGTACAGGTCTTTTTTTTTATATACATTCAACCACCTTATATCTTTTGACTGAAGTAGTTAGTCCAATTAAATTTAAAGTAATCATTAATTGAGATGTAATCATTTATTGCCATTTTATTAATTGTTTTCTGATTGTTTTTGTAGCTTTTCTCTCTTCCATGGTTCTCTTGCTCACTTCTCTTGTATGTTGATGACTTTCTATAGTGTCACTTTTGGATTCCTTTCTCTTTATTTCTTGTATATCTCTTGTAGATTGTTGATTTGTAATTACCATGTACTTCCTTTATACTAAGCTATGTTTATAATAGTCTATTTTAAAGTGATGGCCACTTAAGTTCAAACACATTCTAAAATCAATACAATTTTTATTCACCTCTTCACATTTATATTTTTGTCACTTTTTTCTTTTGTGCATGTGTCAGTTTGTGTGTACCCTTTGATTTACTGTTGTAATTACACATTATCTTCCAACTTTTTTTTGTACTAGCTTTATAGTTAGTTCATTCATTGCTTTTACTAGGTATTTTCATTTGTCTGTGAGAATTCTTTTCTTCTCTATATTTTCTTATTCATATTTTGATATATTTTTCTACTTAAAGAAGTCCTATAAACATTTCTTATAATACTGATTTGATGCTGATAGAATACTTCAGCTTTTTCTCATCTTGGAAGCTATTTATCTGTCTTTCAATTTTAAATGATAGCCTTGCTGTGTAGAGTAATCCTGGTTATGTGTCCTTCCTTTTCATCACTTTGATTACTTTGTGCTGATCTCTCTGGCCTGCGAATTTTCTCTCCAGAAATTATCTGACAGTCTAATGGGAGCTCCCTTGTAGGTAACTGTCTTTCTCTTGCTGCTTTTAAGATTTCCTCTTTGTCTTTAACCTTTGGCATTTTAATTATGATATGTCTTGGTGTGGGTCTCTTGTGTTCTTCTTGTTTGGGACTCTCTGCACTTCCTGAACTTGTATAGCTATTTCCTTCACCAAGTTAGGTAAATTTTCAGTTATTATTTCTTTTAATATGTTCTCAATCCTTTGTTGATATGAATATTATTGTGCTTGATGTTGTCCCAGAGGTCCTTTAAACTATCTTCATATTTTTTATTCTTTTCTTTTTTTCTTTCTTTCTTTCTTTCTTTTTTTTGTTGTTGTTGTTTCAATTGGGTCTTTTCTGCTACCTTGTTTTCTAGATCATTGATTCAGTCTTCTGCTTTATCTAATTATTGTTGATTACCTTTAATGTATTCTTCATTTCAGTTATTTTATTTTTTTATTTCTGACTGGTTCTTTTTTATGGTTTCTATGTCTTTGTTGAGGGTCCCATTGAGCTCGTCTCTTCTTCCTCTAAGTTCATTGATCATTTTTATAACCAATGTTTTGAACTCTGCATCTGGTAGATATCTTGTCTCCATTTTGTTTAGTTCTTTTTTCCGAAGTTTTGTCCTCTTCTTTCACTTGGGACATGTTTCTTTGTTTCCTCATTTTGGCTGACTCACAGTGTTTATTTCTATGTATTAGGTAGATCTACTATGTCTTCCATTCTTGACAGAATGACCTTATATGGTTCGTGTCCTGTGAGGCCCAAGGGTGCAATCTTCCCATTTACATGAGCCTAGTGTTCCAAGGGTTGCCCTTTGTGTGAGTTTGTGTTCCCTTCTATTGTGGTTCAGCCTTGATTGATGTTGGCACATTAGTGGGTGGGATTGACCCTCAGACTGACTGGTTTTTAGATTTGCCTATTACTACAGAGGTGAGCTATTGTGTGGGAGCTGACTCTACAGAGCAAGATTCACTTTAGGAGAGCTTGTGTGCCAGCTAATTTTGTACTTTGGGTATGTCATTTGTGGAGTTGTTTGGGTGGTACTCTGGTGCAGTCTAATGTTAGGCATTGGGTGTGTTTGTTCTAGAGCCTTGTAGGAGGTGCTCTGGTGTAGGTTAAGTTAAACTGCAATTTGTGCCTTGCTTGTGACAACCTGGTGGGAGCTACAAAGGGATTTACAGTTGATTGTCACTGTGCTCAACTTGGAGGTTCTTGGGAGAGGCTATGTTGTGAAATGTGGCTGGCTGTCATTAATGCCAGGTGTGTGGCCTTTAGTTGAAGTTATATTCCAAGCCAAGACTGTCTGAAACTTATTCCAGGCTTTGGGACATCTGATGGGATTTACAATACAAGGTGAGACCAATCAACACTTATGCCATACTTGGGCTGTTTAGCAAGAGGCACAAAGCTCCCTGAGGTCCCCTCTGCTTATTTGGAGTTGATGGAAATTTGAGAGATATTAGGAAAGCTTGCAGTGTAAACAGAAGAATACTGCTTTTGCGAAGAAGCTGTTAGAAACAGCTTTGGTGGGGTGCATTACTTGGGTAGGGTGAGATTTCAGGGAATCCCCAGGGAAGAATGAATGGTATTAACCAGAATAATGGAGAGTTGAGATTTGCATCAGTGGGCTGATAGTGGGAAGGCTCAACAAAAAAAAAACAATGAAACCTGCCCCTCCAGAGAGAACTTTCCTGAGCTTTCAAGCCCAGTAAGAACTACCCTGACCCCTGCCTCTCCAGTCCTCATCCTGAAGGTAATCAATTCAGTTTCTTCTTATATGTCCCAGGTGTTTTTTGAGTTGCTGCTCTTGCAGGCTTAGAGAAAATGAGACTGTACACTGGTTTCTCAAGAGGAAAGCCTTGGACTGCAGTAGCCTTCTGTCTCAATTTGATGCAATTCTTGCTGGTTTTACAGCCA
>NW_011888868.1:4809634-4813701 GCF_000151845.1 Pteropus vampyrus | reverse complement strand
GCTCCCTGAGGTCCCCTCTGCTTATTTGGAGTTGATGGAAATTTGAGAGATATTAGGAAAGCTTGCAGTGTAAACAGAAGAATACTGCTTTTGCGAAGAAGCTGTTAGAAACAGCTTTGGTGGGGTGCATTACTTGGGTAGGGTGAGATTTCAGGGAATCCCCAGGGAAGAATGAATGGTATTAACCAGAATAATGGAGAGTTGAGATTTGCATCAGTGGGCTGATAGTGGGAAGGCTCAACAAAAAAAAAACAATGAAACCTGCCCCTCCAGAGAGAACTTTCCTGAGCTTTCAAGCCCAGTAAGAGCTACCCTGACCCCTGCCTCTCCAGTCCTCATCCTGAAGGTAATCAATTCAGTTTCTTCTTATATGTCCCAGGTGTTTTTTGAGTTGCTGCTCTTGCAGGCTTAGAGAAAATGAGACTGTACACTGGTTTCTCAAGAGGAAAGCCTTGGACTGCAGTAGCCTTCTGTCTCAATTTGATGCAATTCTTGCTGGTTTTACAGCCAGTTGTTATGCAGACTCCTTTTCCTGGTACTGGTACCCTTGTATGGGACTGGAATCCCTCGCTCTGCAGGGGTAACTCCGAAGTCAAAATATTCCACCCATTTCTTAATCGCCACATTCTATATGTGTCTCCTCCCCTCCTACCAGTCTTGTGGTGGCTTCTTTTTTATATCCTTAGTTATAGAACTTCTGTTTAACTTGTCTTCAGGTAGTTCTCAATGCTGATTGTTCTATAATTTAGTTATAATTTTGGTGTGGTCATAGGAGAAGAAAAGCACAGTGATTGTCTACTCTACCATCTTCACTGGAAGTCCAAAACATAATCTTAAAGTAGAAAAGAAGGCCTCCCCAAATTAGCATGGTCATATAATTATTTTTATTAGATTGAGATATTTTGAGATTGAAAAAAGTACTTTTTACAATTATTCCATGATGACAAGTATAAAATGGAACTGTTATGAACAAAGCAGAGAGCATGGTCAACCTACTAAAATTCAGCCTCTGTGAACACAGTATCAAATAAGGGACTAAGCTCTCTCATTTCTGTCCTTCGATGCTGGTGCTGGTTGGGGTTTAGACAGGGTGCTTGTAGGATTTAGGCTCCATCAACACCAGCAGACAGAGCCCATTTTTCTCTCTAAAAACTGAGGCACAGAGTCATTTCTCAATAAACAGCTACATAATATCTCAATTCTGTTGCCAACATTTTTCACTTCATCATTCTTCCTTCTGCCTCAAACACTTTAATGCAAGCCTGGTCTCCAAGCTGAAATAAAAGAGAAAATCAAAGCAAATGATTTCACCAGAGTTTAACATGTGACCTACACCAGTTTTTCATGATTGACCAACATTCATATTTATAAATTTAAAAGAATACTTTCTAAGAAAAGACTAATTCAGATCTTTTCTTATCTGTATAGTAGATATAGTCTTTTATCTTTTGATGTATATTCCTTTGTACATTTTCATTCTGAAAGTCTTCAATTGCTATTTGGCATCATCCATTCTGAAGTTTCTTTCTAAAGAAATAAGTTTTTTTTTGATCATACATAGTTTTATTTCTCAGAAAAAAATCTTCTGTTTTAATATCTTGAAAATAGTACCTCTCAGTGCTATTTTTATATATATTTATTTGCTTAGAGAAGATATGAGTAAGTTAGGGTTGGTGTTTCCATTTTCATGAACAAAAAATGAGAAGTTAATTTTAATATTGGAATTTATTTTAGATTAGTATATTCAGAAGAATGTACACATTAAAATTTCTAGTCTCCTCAAAACTCTTTTCAAAATAAAATGTTACTGAATTGTTCAAACCTAATTCGGTAGCTATTAGATCCTTCTCATCTCTTGTCACAAGTTTCAGATTCTAATAATTCATGCCTCATAGTAGTAGGAGACTTTGTTCCAGCTGCCCAAAAAGCTATTGTCAAGAAAGTGCTCAGTGACCTCCAAAAAGCACCTTTTTAATTTTACCAGTGACCTCCAAAAAGCGCCTTTTTAAATTTTAATTAGACCAAAAAAAAAAAGGACTCTTAATGAACCACAAATAAGATCAATAAACCATCAATAATTGGATTCTGAGACAGTTCCTCATCACATTTTATTTTCTCCATCTCAGTCAAAAGACCTGTATATTAAAGTTGTGCATCTACTAATGAACTCAGGCTTTATATACAAGTACTACATCTAATTAGAATGTAGATAGTCAGCATTTCAGAATGGCTCTGAGTTTCACAGATGCAAAGTTTGGAATATAAAATCAATCACTCATTCCCAAGGGAAGAAGTCATGTTATTAAAGCAGTCTAATTAGAGCCATCTGTCTAAATTGCATGGTGTCTAAGGACCCAGCCAACAAAGGAAGTTCTGGGCTCCAGAAATACCCAGGGTTTTTGGAATTAGTTACCAGGAAGATTCTACCTCATCCCCTATTTACCTTACTCCTCACTTTCTTCATCATCCCCTGTGATTGGTGACATGTCCGCACATATGCCTTTCCTCACCTTTACATATACCTCCTCACCTTGCCTCAATCTCCCACATTGATTATCCTCCTATCTTTTGCTCAAGGCACTTTTGAATTCTCTTTGTTTCTAGTGAGGTTTTGAATTTTTTTTCTGTGTACTAAAGATCAAGAATATGTGATTTTGGCAAGATTCAATCTATAGTGTATTGTTCAGTTACACAACATTTGAAGCAGTTTCAATTTAAATTATTTGGAATCTGGCACAAACATATTTAATTTTTCATAGGCCTCATTATCCCCTACTGTGCCATGTTTCTTTGCCTGAATAACAGCCTTGTACAGTCTTTGTTTTTTAAATTATAAAAGTTTAACTATAAATAAAAGTAGACAAAATAATATGATGAACTCTATGTATTTATTATCTACCATAAAAAATTCTTAATATGTGGGCATTTAATTTTGTTTATACTTCTATCCTCACTCTGTCTCTAATGGACTATTTGAGCCCAATTCTGGACAACATATAATTTTATCTGTAAATAGTTCATATTTATAAAAAGGTGAAAGGTTTTTACATTAAAAATTGTATCTGCAAACCCATGATCATACTACAGGCAAAAAATTAAAATAAATTAGTTTATAAAATAAAATATTAAGTAAATGTTCAATTGACACAATTCTCTTTCTCACTTCTATTTTTATCTGTTGTTTCCATTTTTCATTATACTATTGTTCTTAACTTGGCTAGTTCAAATTACAATCCAAATGAAGTTGACACTTAGCATTTGGATGATGTTACCAAACTTGTTTTATCTTGTAATTTGCTCTTGAAGACATTGAGTTGATCACCCTTGTCCTCTTCTCCGAAAAGCAGCACGCGGCATCTTCTTATATTGGAGAAACTGGCAGAACTTAAATTCATCTTATTTACAGGCATGGAATCTCACTGTCTCAGTGAGGAGACCAGAGTTTTACTGAGAAGACCACTTTTCTCAAGTGCACATCTCCTAATGCCTGCAAGGAATTCTTACATCTCAAATTTAGAGCTTCATTCTTTCTGATCCCAAAGTCTCAGAGAAAGCAAAATCAGGAAAGGAGCAAGACAACCTCAAGCAGAGAGGAGAGTGTTATGCATGTCATCAGGAAGGTGTGAAAGCTTGCGAAACTCTTCTTTTTTTGTTTTCAAATAACCTAACTTTCTGTATACACATTATCATTTTACAATGAGATTTTTTTTTTTTTTTACCTTAAAGTTAAAAAATTTCCTCTGGGGGAACATACCTTAAGAAGTTATTTTTCATGCATGCCTTATCATAAAGGAAGGGTCCAAGTACTCAAAATGTAAGTTTTTGTTTTTCTTGCTACACTTTAATAACAACCATTAGTATGGTGGTGAGGGCCAAATCTTGTGGGACTTTATTCTGGTCATCAGAGATTTGGGTTTATTATTAAGAGAGATAGTAAACAGTTGAAGAATTCTCATTTATGATGTGATATGATTGATTTATATTTTATTTTATTATTATTATTATTTTTTTTTAGGTGAGACAACCCATGATAGACCTCATAGATTGCAAGGACCTTGTCAACTTAA
>NW_011888868.1:4806279-4808054 GCF_000151845.1 Pteropus vampyrus | reverse complement strand
ATTTGCTAAATTGAGATTCAGTTTGTGTGTGTGTGTATGTGTGTGTGTGTGTGTGTGTGTCATTGTAATAGTAGTAGTAGCAGTAGTAGTAGTAGTAGTAGTAGTAGTAGTAGTAGTAGTAGTAATAGTAGTAGTAGTAGCAGCAGTAATAATAGAGGTAGTGGGGATAATGATAAGAGGGGTTTTTCACTAGAATCTTTTAGTACCAGTGTGCCAGCCTGTTTCCTGGAGAGTATAACATTTTATTATATAAAGGAGTCATTATTTTTATGGCTTTTGTTTTGTTATTCTGTGAATTTTTTTAAATCTACACAGTGAATGCCACCAAATAAAACATTTGAAAATAAATAATAGTGGCAGACTAACTGAAATAACAACACTGAAGAAAAGCAAAAAGGTAATTATTATTCTTGAGATCCCATTCAGGGTCATTGATAGCCCTAGCTCAGTCTTTACTGAAGCCTGAAAACAAAGTAGGGGACCATCTGCAGGTACTGTGTACTTCTTTTTCATGGAGACTCCGGGGAGAGAGTCTTGTACCAAGAACAAAATCAGCCTTCTGGTAGATCTCAGTCCTGAGCTCAACTTCTCAATTTTGTCACAAATTTCTTCTTTGTGTGAAGACTGGGTATGTTGTTGTTGCTGAGAAGGGCTCTGATGCCTGGAAGACCTGAGCCAAGAGATGAATTGAGGGATTCTGTGTTAGTTTGCAGTCAGTGCAGATAAGAGTCAAGGTAGGAACCAAGTCAGTTCCTGATGAGCTACATCAGACCAAGGTTGCAGGTATGAGGGTCTCAGTGGACAATAAGAGAAGTCATAACCAGAAGAAAGGTAGAGCAGACAAAAAATGTAGATCTTTTGACCAGGGTACACTAGATGCTTTGAGCACAGCAAGGGATCTAAGACCAGAAATATCTTGCTTACTATTGTAGCCTCAGTGCCTGATAGATATAGTAAATACTCCTTAAATATTAAATAAATATATCGATGAATTATTGAAGGGAGATGTTATCCAAATAATTAAAAGTATGAATCTTGCCAAATTGGTACAATATTACAGATATATTATCAAATAGGATTGAGAAACGAGAATATAGAGGATCATCATATTGCTCTAATCTTGAAATAATTTCTACGGTGAAAAAAATCCATTATCTTTCTTCATTATTATATTTCTTGAAAGTTTACGGTTAGAGTACCTAGCCCTTTGACTTTAATATTCAAGGAGTCTATGATTTGATGAACAGAACAAACATCATACAGAAAAGATATGATATAGCTAAGGAATATTTCAGGCAGAAAAGTACAATTGGTAAAACCGAGATTGTGGGAGTTAATTTCAGATTATGAAAAAAAAGCACATACATGTACATAAAACTTAATTTGTGTCTGCCAGCAAGAATGTTGTCTCCACCTGAACCCCAGGGTAAAAGATAACTCATATAATACACAAATATGTCCATCTAGTCAGAAAGTCAGAATATTGTATTTTACATAAATACTTAGTGTCTTAGTTTTGGCTGCTATTAAAAAAAAAAAGTATCACATGGTGAGTGGGTTATAAACTACAGGGATTTATTTTTCACAGTACTGGAGGCTGGAAATCTGAGATGAAGGTACCAGCATGGTTGGGTTCTGGTGAGAGCCCTCTCCCCGGTTGCAGACTGTCCTCTGCGGGTATATTCACATGGGAAGAACAGAGCGAAGGAGCTCTTTGGGGTTTCTTTTATAGGGGCATTAATCCAAAGGTCTCAACCCCAATATCACCACATTAG
>NW_011888868.1:4805270-4806229 GCF_000151845.1 Pteropus vampyrus | reverse complement strand
AAAAAAAGGAAGACTGATTGCACTAAAATTGCTTAAACAAGGCCTGTACTTAAATAGTTAAGAGGTCATAATATAAACTACATTTCAAAAATCTATCCTTAAACATGAAAAATAATACATATTTTTATTTTTTTAGAAAGAAAACTCCTGCTATTAATTTCTAATTGAAATGCAGAATGAGGTTGTCTTATTTCTCAGATTTCAAATTCCCTTATCTATACATGATGCATAAGTTCCTCATTTAGCAATTGATGATTAATAGTAAATGCCAATAATCTTTACTATTTAAAAGAATTTGAATGTGGAGATATAAAATGGACACTCCTCTTTATGTTCCTTTTCACATAATCAAATCCTTTCTGAATAATTTCCTAGTAAGAAACTATCTACACAGCTCAAAGGATTTATGTTCTATTTAAACTCTTATAAAACTTATTGTATTATGTGGGTTATATATTAAAATTTGTTTTCAACAGTATTGCCTAGTCTAGGGAAATGTAGAGCTCATGGTAAACATAATAAGATATTATTGTTTTCCCTTAATGGATAATAAAATTGAAACTCAGGGAGGTGAAGACATTGATAATAAATAATAGAACAAAATTTATGCGACATCTTTTGTATAAATATTAAAATAAACCAAATGATAGTGTCAATATCTTAAAGTTTTTGACCCTACTATACTATTGATCTTAATTTGACTAGTTCAAATCAAAACCTCAATCAATTTGACATACTGCATTGGTTGATTTTCACCAAACTGTCTTATAGTCTATCATTTTCTCTCTTTTTTATTTTATAATTTATTCCTGAAAGTTTTGTGTTGATCATCCTTGCCCGTTCCTCTATATGTAGTTTCATATATTTCTATCTATTACATATTTCATACTCTTTCCACTCCAACTTGGTAACTTTCTGGAATACAAGTGATACTCTGAATGTCTTTTTCTTTTTCTTGT
>NW_011888868.1:4753535-4801535 GCF_000151845.1 Pteropus vampyrus | reverse complement strand
AGAGATTATTTGAGAAAAACTGCAATATAAAAACAATTATTAGAAAATTTTTACTATATTAAATAAACCTCCTTTCTCTCTCCTCTCTCTTTCACCAACACACAATGTGTGTGTGTGTTTGTTATTGATGGGAGGGAGTAGCACTAAATGATAAAATAAAATAAATCTGAGTGAGAAAAGAAAAATTCTGCTTAAAACTTTATATTTATCTTATGTTGTTCAGAGGGCAGCAGTTTGATTTAGGAGAAATGTGGGAATATATTCTTTCACAAATGTATAATATGATTCTGGTAAAGTAAATGTCTTTGAGAGAAACTTCAGAATGAAGAGCATCTCAACACTGTGTTCTCTAATGGAGAGAACATGATTATTCTTAGTTGAGGGCAATGTTTTGAAGAGGTTAAAAAATGACAGAGGGGAAAAATTGGGGTACTTCTTGGTAGTGGAAATCATACTATGGTTTATTACAAAATAGGTCATTCTGAAATACAAATGTATGGGAAGTTTGAATAACAAAAAGTATAATTCAGAAAAGGAGTATCTGATATTAGGAAGGAGTTCAGAGATGATCCAAGTATC
The DNA here is from genome assembly GCF_000151845.1 of Pteropus vampyrus. Taxonomy (NCBI): domain Eukaryota; kingdom Metazoa; phylum Chordata; class Mammalia; order Chiroptera; family Pteropodidae; genus Pteropus; species Pteropus vampyrus. Next base: position 4,800,956 of record NW_011888868.1, on the reverse strand, counting down.
AGAACCAGCACTGAAGAGATGCATGAAATAAGAAATTATTTTCAGGGAAAAGGTAGAGGAAAGGCAGTGATTTTTATTAAGTCTACTTGATAGTGCACTTAACCAATGTTATCTCACTTTATTACACACTATAGCCTTTAGCAGTTTCATCATCCATGTATTTTACACATGGGGAAGTGATGTTGAGTTAAACAAAAATTGTCCTTAGCCACACAGTTAGTAAAATTGGGGGCCAGAATACAAAACTTGACTACCGTTCAAGTTTCAATTTCAGAAAAAAAGGGAGCTCTGTATTTTCTTAAGTACATAGACTAACAATCTAAAAAGAATGTTAAATAATATGCAGAGCAGAGAAAATTCCTTCATGTCTTCACAACACCTTTCAAGCCATTTGGATTATTTGTGAAGACAAAAATGATATTTTCTTTCTATATATTAAAGAATAGAAATTAATATATTTACCAAAGTTTACAGTATTCTAAATCAGCAGTTCTTGAGGAAATTAATTATTACATGCTAGAATGTCTTAGAAGGTTAGATTATACAATTTACTTTTATAAAAATATATTTAAATATCATTGGTCTTTTTGTATCTATGCACACATAATATAGAGGATATTTCAATAAATATAGGTGTGATAGATAGGGCAGTTCATTAGCTTTTTCTCCAATAATTTTTCGTTTTGATTACTTTAAAATTTTAGGGAATTATTCTTTTGAAGACAATTTCAAATAATTTCTTAAACTAGCCTTTCTGAAAAGTCCTGATATTAAAGAACAAAGCAATAAAAAACCCAGGATGTCTTGACAAAACGTTACATTTTCAAACCTTTGTGAATGTCAACTATCACTAATTTTGACATTATCGTTATTCATTCAAACATTTCTTTGTGAAATTTCTTGGAAGTGAAACCCAAGACAAGGAAACTCTTTGTGGAATTTGAAGTGAAAAGACATGGTCCAAAATAAAGATGAAGATTAAGAAGAGGAGAAGTTGGAGTTAGAAGTTAAGATCCATAAGCAAATCACAAACCACAAAAACTAGAGGCACTTAAAAAAACAAAACAAAACAAAACTGGGACAACACAAGCAGTTGTCAAGAACAGGGAAACTGGTAGAGTATAAATAAAGTTGGTTCCAGTTCAAAAGGAAAACTCTATCAAGCTCAATTGTAGAGTCTGGAGAAGATCGAGGCTGACTGAGTAGAGATTAATCCTGAATGATGTTTTATCATTCTCAATCCTACATATAAATCTTTTTAAGACACTCTACTAAAGATATGTTTCTATTTCAAAACTTAGCAACATACTGTCTGACTCTGACTCTCCTCCCAGTTTCTGTCCCTCTAAATCATTTTTGAGAGCTAATTAGGTAGACTGCCACTTTCAACTGTTACTTTGGAAGATAAGGTACATGTCTCCATATTGTGCACTTACTGCTGTGCACATCTGTGCTCCATATCAATCTTCAGAGATTTTGAAAATTAGCATTCCTTTAAAGGCAAAAGAGTATTATAATCAAAGCCGTGCATTGCTAATTGGTCTTTGGTCTTGCAGATGAGTCTGGACAGCAATTGAAAATGTATTATAAAAGAATTAAGAGATATTATCTTTTATTTTTGGAAATACTCCACTCCTGCACAAATGGATAGGAAAACATAATTTGAAAAATTTATATCTTAAAAATATATGTTTTTAAATAATAAAGTCAATTTTTAAAGATGTACCCTGTCAATATAAAATGAAAATCCATTTATATTGTGAAAAATGTCTTAGTAAAATTTTCTACCAATTTCAAGATGCTTGGCAAGAGGCAAAAACAAACAAACAAACAAACAAAAAACATCAAATCTATATTGGAATTATGATATTTAGAGGTTCTAAGGTAGAAAATAATCAAGCCAACTTCCCCTCCACCCCTACCATTTTATATTTTATATTCTAGGATTTTTGTATGGAATCTGAGAACATATGTGCCTAGGAGAAAGAGAGTGCCTTGAAAAAACATGTGTTTGTGTTTCTTATCAAAGAATAAATGACCCAACTATTTCCCCAGGAAGAAAGGATTAAATAACACATAGCAAATGGTAGTCTGAAGATGTAAAGAAATCGACAAGTTTTATTATTTATTGAAATGAATGTTTAATACTTTTAAGATAGAAAGGAAAGGTACATGATTGGTAGCTATAAACACCCAGAGAATCAAGCTAAAAGGAGTTCCACAGGGTGTTTTGAATTCACCGGGGGCCGCAGTAGACACAATGGAGAAGAGGAATGAAGTAAGAATAGAAACTTAACACATCCTGAGTGTTCTCTGTTTGCCTTGTGCTTTATCTACTTAATTTAATGTATTACAAATATAACAAATGTGATACAAACAGAAATCAAGGCAATAGGATATTCTGGTGAGTGAAAGGAAGGCAACATAAATAAAGAAGAATAAGGAAGTCAAAGGAGAAACAGTCCATGGACCTTCTAGATTTGAGACTTTTAGATAGTTTGGCAAATATTTTCTATCAAGGGCTAGGTAGCAAATATCATAGCCTTAGCAAGTACACAATTTTCCATTGTAGTAGGAAAGCTGTCAAAAATAATACGTCAACAAATGAGCCTGGTTGTGTTTCAATAAAACTTTATTTATGGAGACTTAAATTTGAATTTTATATAATTTTTAAATGTCACCAAGTGTTTTTCTTCTTCTTCTTCTTCTTCTCTCTCTCTCTCTTTTTTTTTTTATTTCCAACCATTAGCATATATGAAACTCCTTTGGACTTGTGGACCATACAGAAGCAGGCAATGGGCTGAATTTCACTCACAGGTCATGGTTTGCTGATCCTTACCTAAGAGCGTTGTGCTTACAGCATGACTTCATATACCAAAATGGATAAGAAGGGACTCATTGTAGCACACTTAAGCTCTCTCTGACTGCTATGATTTTTAAAACACATTCCATTTGAATGACTATTTCTTTTCTTGAAGACATAATCTTCAAATTAGACACACAGACATTAGAAGATCTGGAAAATGAAAGAGAAAATTATAAATTACTTTTCTATTGAATGTATTAAAAATAAATAAAAACAACTTTGATTGGCATCACTGAACATATCAAGGCTTATTTCTGGGAGATCAAACATCCAAGTACTATTCCTACTAAATAAAGAGCCTGACATATATCTGAGACTCATTTGGCATTTTTGATATGAAAACAAACAAACAAACAAAGACTTCAATAAGACCAACTAATTTATTTCTCATTAGCTTGATGGCAAGTCACCTAATTCATTTGCCTGAATTCAAGCAAATATGTTTTCCATTGTTCTGTGCTAGGATGCTATTAAACATTTCCACTTTTTCAGTTATTCTTTATTACACTGACAAGAAAACAATGCAATACAAAAGCTAAATAAAAGTCATTCTCCAATGTAAATTAACAATGATGGTTCATTTACCGTTTAGTGGTCCTGAAAATGAAGGAATCTTTTGTATTTTTCATGTAGCTTGTTATGGATACTTTTCTTCAAAATTAATTATAAATGTAATAGACATAACCATTTAAGAATTTAAGAATAATTGCAGGTCGCATAATGTCTATTCATCCAGGTTGAATAACGAGAAGCATCCTTGTCTCCTATAATATCTTTAAAATAAAAAGATGAGAAATTAGCAGTTCCACCTTGAGAGGCACTGCTTCAGATATTGAACAGGAAAGTCTATGGGAGAACTGAGCTAGAATCACAGGACCGACAGTTCCACCTGTGAATATTAGGGAAGCCACTTTTCCTACCCACCCTTCTATATAGGCCTACTTTATTCAACTGTTGCTTTACTTTTCAAACTGTATTTATCACAACTCTAGGGTTTCTGTGGAGTTTATTATTTATTAAAGATCTATAAAATACTTATATCTATTAAGTATTTGAATAATATTTTATTTGAAAGACTATTTCTGGGGTTTAAGAAGGGTGAAAGTTAGAGATATAGTCATTGGGTAACTGGGTAGATTATTCCCCAATTACTTCCAAGTTAATAATTGTATTGACTTCCCATTGGGTTCTCTCGTAAATGTTAATATGTGGGAATACATCAGGGTTTGGAATACCTATATTCTAATTCTAGTTAATAATAAAAGTACTGAATGAGATCAGTGGAAACAGTAGAGTAAGGGACTCTAAAAATCCATCCTCATTAAAAGCAATGAAAACAACAAACTTGTCAAAATCAACTCTTTTTAGAACTCTATATATTATCCAAAGGTTTAAAAGAATCAGAACAGAAAGCTTTGTGACATTTTACTTGCACTTTTTTTATCATTCTTCCTTCACCTCCATGGTAGCCTTGGAAACAAATGTTCCCACAATCATACTGAAAGCCTGCAACCTAGCATGCACTAGAGGAGACAGTGGGTTTGGAGCTCCCTAAAAGCAACATTTCTAAAGAATGGTCATATCTGACTATTTATAATAGTAAATGGCCACATATTTAAAAAAATCTCAAATTAAAAGACAACCTCTCTGCTTAAAAAACCTATGGAGTGAAGAGCAAAGAAAGCAAAAGGGAAGAAAAAGTAAATATTAGAGTGAAAATTAAAAAAAAAAATAGAGAATAAAAAACTATAGAAATATCAATAAAACTACAATTGATTGTTTAAAACGATTAACAAAATGTATTCTAAGCCAACATTTTCTTGTGGTAGAATGTGCAAGATAAAAAGAAAAAATGTCTCCACCATTAATGATGCTGCTGTGAACATCAGTGTGCAAATAACTTTCAGGATATAAGTTTTCAAGTCTTTGGAGTAAATACCCAGTAGAGGGATTGCTAGATCATATGGAAGCAACCGAAGTGTCCTACAATAGATGATTGGATAAAGAAGCTATGGTACATATATACAATGGAATATTACTCAGCCACAAGAAGAGATGAAATACTGCCATGTATGACAACATGGATGGACCTTGAGATAATGATGCTAAGTGAAATAAGACAGACAGAAAAAGTTGAAAACCACAGGATATCACTTATATGTGGGATATAAACCTAAAAACAATAAAAGACAGAATAAATAAGCAGAGACTCATGGACAAGAACAATAAACTAGTGGGTACCAGAGGGTAAGGGGGAGATATGAGGGGAAAGGTAGATGGATTAAAAGGGGTCAAATATGTGGTGACAGAAAGAAATTTAAATATGGGAGGTGAACACACAATGTAAATATCTATCTATCTATCTATCTATCTATCTATCTATCTATCTATCTATCTATCTATGCCTTACTGTTAAAATGTACAGCTGAAATATACTGGATTTTGTTAACCAATGTCACCATAAACATAAATTAATTAATTAATTAATAAAAAAGATTTAATAACTCAAGAAAAAATAAAAAAGACTTGCTTCATTAAAATCAGAAGTTAAAGAGGGGAAATTATTAATGACATTGTAGAAATTAAAAGGATCATAAAGGAATATTATAAATATGGTATGCCAACAAACTAGATAATCTAGATGAAACGGAAAATTTGCTAGAAAGGCACAAACTCCTGAAACTGACTCAAGATAAAAAAAAAAATCTGAAAAGACTTATAATAGGAAATGGAGTTAGTAATCAAGGAACTTCCAACAAAAATAGTATAGACTCAGATGCTTTAATGGTCAATTTTACCAAACATTTCAAGTAGAGGAGAAAGAACCATTTTTCAACTGATTATATGAAACCAGTAGTACCCTGACATCAAAACCAAAACAAGATATTACAAGAAAATTATTGCCTAATGTCTCTTAAAAATATAGATGCAAAAAATTCCTCAACAAAATACTAGCAAAATGAATCTATCAATATATAAAAAGAATTATATTGCAAACACATATCTAGTAAAGAATACCCAAAATGTACAAGCAATTCATGCAACTCAATAATAGAAAACAAATAAACAAATTTTAAAATGGTATTATAAATATTTTGATACACCACACTTAATAGTAAATATTAAGATTCATACTCCCCCAATCTTCTATCTCTCTGGCTTTTTATCCTCTCTCTTTTTTTTTTCTTCTTGCTCATCTTTGACAGATCATGTTTGGATGGCCAAAAGCTCAGACCTCAGACCTATTTGCTCTCTCACATTTTATCTTTTGATTTTAACTTGACTTAAATGTATTTCTTTATGCCATACAACTTCTCTTACCTTTGTGCTTGTATATCCAACAGCATCCTCAACATCTTCACTTGTATCATTAATAAAACAAACTTCTTTCAGTGTGTGCTATCTCAATTAATAAACGATTGAGCTGTGATGGCCAAAACCCCAGGAGCCATTCTTGTTTCCACTTTTTCTCTCAAATTCTACATTAAATCTGTCAACAAATCATATGGGCATTTGCTTCAAAATATGTCCAGAATATAACTGCTTCTCATCACTTGTACTACTATCACTTGTGTCCAAGCCACCATTCTCTCTCTTCTGATTTATTGTTAAGATCTTTCTACTCACCATCCTACTTTTGTTCTTGCCTTCATTCATTCGATGCACACTTTACCGCAGTAGCCAAAGTATTCCTATTAAAACATACATTAAATTACATTGGTTATTTCTCTGCTCAAAAATCTATATTACCTTCTAATCCTACCCAAAATAACATCTAAAGGTTTTATAATATCCTACAAGGCTATATAAAATCCGGTCCTATTATCTCTCTGACCTTGCCTTCTGACAGTGCTCTTTTTGTTTTCTTTGCTCCAGTCCCCGCACTCTGTATTAGTATTCTTCTCTTCCTGTTTCAAGTTCTCACTATATTACTAGTGTTTTTCAGGATCACTTTCCAAATAAACTAATTGCACCGGAATTCTTTTCCCAGTGATACCTTTAAGTGATAACCTAAGCCAAGACTTTTGGTAACAGAAGTATTTCTGGGAAGCAAACCTTAGGAATCTCTTCTGACTTTAGATCATCTGACAATAGTGAAGTTACTGCTGGTGGTAAGATGAATGTTAACAACTACTGGCATGCTACAGCATCAAAATTTGTGAGACTTGTGCCTATGGTAAATTGGGATAGGGTAGAGGTAGAAGTAGATATATTGGCCCATGCAAATAGCTCTGGCATTCAAGAGGTAGAAAATCAATGACTGTTAAAAGAAGGTAGTTTGTTGACCACTGTTAATCGTCATTGAAACTCTGGAAAAAGAAAATGACAGGCTCAAGTTAGCCAACTCAATTTAACTCCAGTATAAAATTGTGAATTTAAAGGTACCCATTTCCTGCAATTGGGTGGTAGATTCTGTTGAAAACCAAGTAGAAGATGGAATAGTTGCAGTTACAAAGGTAGCTGAATGCATTGTCCCAAGAAGTTTCTTATGTGGAAGTCTAGACTCAGATAGGGAAAGGATGGAATTTTGAGGTCTGGAATAGGACTATCTGGTTGCTGTGCTTGAGAAGCAGAAACATTCACTTTCCCCTGAATAGTCTGAGGAGGCAGAAATGGCTTCTTCTTCCTTGCTAGAAATTAGTAGTCTTTTCTTGCCTGGAGATCATGCAAAGTCCTTACCTGTGGTAGCTTCTTCACAACATTATACTTGCCCTAATCAAGACTTTCTCCCCGTACTGTTTTATGAGACACTTTTATTGACATGGAAACACTCTTTTGTAAGTTGGGGTTTAATGTCCTGGCAAGAATAGCTTAGGTAAGTCCCAGTACACTGCTGGAATGAAACATTAAAGTTTAAAGAAAATGAAGGTAAATTAAAAATGAAGTAGAGATGACAGAACTGCCTTGGAAAAATATTGGCAAATGAATAAAAAGTCTCAGAACTAAAACTTGACTTAATATATAATGACAGAGAATCCCTCAGTTGACCATGTTTCCTGGTGGGTGGGAGGGGGCTATAGATTCTCTCTTCACTAGCAATAAAAAATGTCCTAGTGAGGAGTTTACCAGCACTGTTGAGAATCTCATTGTAGGCCTCTATAGGCCTAGGTGGAGAGCAACAAATTCTGCTATGGAAATATGTATCTTTGTGTCATTGGGAATGATAAGATTCCAGAATAGTAGATGCTAGTTAATGTCACTAAACTGTTAGAGACCAGGTGAAACAAAGTGATGTAATGTGTCAAAAAGAATAAATATTAATCAAGATATTCTGATTTGCAAGGACCAGACCATTACTAGAGATTCCAAAAGGAGCCATTGGTGGAGTGTTTTTACTCATATAACTAACAGATTAAGAGCGGAAGAGGAGACCACTGACATCAGCTATTACAATGAAAAAAAAATATATAGCTGTTGTTGAATTTCCATATCTGAGCTAGTTCTAAGATCCAGATCCTATGAATTGAAGCCACAGCAAATACCTCAATTAGAAATCTCCCCAAATTTTACTCAAGGAAGCTACAACTATGTGCCAAAACAATTATACACTAAGGAAAGGGATAGTCATACCCACACCCAAGATGGTAAATGAGAAGCAGGCATGAGATGGCAAATTACTGCCATCCTTAAACAGTGTATCATTTGTTGTCACTGTCATATCTACATTTAAGCTTCTAGCTTAGTGCCTGAAAGGGTCATAATGGATGGTGGTGGAAGACTGTAAACTTAACTAAGTGGTAGCCCCTACTAAAGCAGCTGTACTGGATGTCATGTCTTTCCTAGAAAAGATCAGAACATTCTCTACAACTTGATAAGTAACTATTTACCTGGTTTACTTGGTGAAGGTATTCTTTAAAATATCCATGAAGAAGGATCGAAAGCAATCCACCTTCATTCAAAATAGACAATAGTACACACTCATTTCTTGTACCAAGGTTATATATTTTTGTAACAATATAGTCTGAAGGAACCCTGATCATCTGGAATATCCTCAGACTATCACACCGATCCACCATTTTGATGGCATTATACTAATTGTGCATGGTGAGGTAGAAGTAGGAAATACTCTAGTAAGATCTACAGGTGCCAAAGCATGGAAAACAAATCCTTTAAGGTTTTAAGGGTTGTCACATTAGTTGACATTTTAAGTACCTAGTGAACCAAATGCCAAGACAACCTTCACAAGCTGAAAGACAAAATGTGCACACTGTACTCCTTAACACTAAGAAAAAGAGGCACCGCTCTTGCTCGGCCTCTTTGAGTTGTGAATATAGCACATATTAAACATGGGACTAGGACTTCGATTTACTTATATTAGGAGCTTGAGAAGTTTGGATGAAAATAGCAGTAAATCCATCATAATTTGGAGACTAAACATTCAAGAATGAAAGTGAGCATATCCAAAGGATGTTTTATTTGGACCCACAGGATTTTAATTTATGAAGGTGTCTGTGTGATGGCATAGAAAGGCCAAGGTCACTGAAAGAAGATATATTACTTACATTATCTCAAGAGAAGGTGTCACATCACACTATACAAGAGCACAGAGGGAAAGCATCAGGTTTTGATCAGGAGGCTAGAGGTTTTACTTGGGAAAGGCAAAGCAGGTCAGAGCAAACAGTTTAGAACTGGATGTTTTGTATAATTCTGGTGGGCTTTGGACTATGAGTAGTCTCTAATTTTCTGATACCTGGTCTAGAGTGATATAGGAGAGGGGGAATATTGGCTTAGTATATGAACGTTAGATAAGGAGGTGACTGGGAAATATTGAGTTGAAATTGGTTAGTTTGTATATAAAAAAAACATGTTTGCAGGGAAGTTGTTATTATCTTTGGGAATTAGCTAGCCCTAGAAGGGACAGTCTCTCTCCAAGTCACCCTAAAATGTCCAAACATCATAAGATATAGAAAATTGAAAAAAAAATGATTAATACAGATTGCACAAATAAGTAGCAGAAGAAGATAGCTCAGACACTATGTCACCTACCTCAGGTGTCCTGATACCAACTCTCTCGGCTTACACAGGAGGATTTAATGGGAGTTGCCTAAACTAGCTAACAGAGTAGAAAGACCTGATGCCTGGTTAATGGATGAGTTGGTTAGATATATTGCTATCAACCAAAAATATACCATTGAAGACTACAGTTCCAACAAAAGTTGGCCTTGAAAGAAGGTAGTGGTAGTGAGGGGAACTTCCCCCCACATAAAGAAATTCTAGCAACATACTAGGTCCAAGGTCAGTAAAACTTTTCCTTAAAGATCCAGATAGAAAAGAGAAAATATTTTAAGCTTGTGATCCATTTGGTCTCTTTTGTAACTACCCAACTGTGTCCTCATAATATGGAAGCAGCTGTAGATAATATGTAAAAAAATGGGCTCAGCTGGGGTCCAATAAAATGTATTTACAAAAACAGGTGGCTGGACCATTAGCTATAGATTTCTGATACTTGTTCTAGATTATCAATTTGGTATATAGAGAAAATTGGCCTGAAATAAGAATATATATAGACTTTGGAACAATCACAAAAGTATTGGCTTGTTGGGAGGAGCTTGCAAACAGCAAAATTAGACTTTTAGACATAGGAAGTTCCATGGGCCAATGGGCATAAAGTGTGTGGACCTTAGAAACTTACATCAATGTCCAACATAGAGCCTCTTTCAAGAGGAGGCACAAAACAACAAGGTAAGAAAGCTTGTCCAGTGGAAGTGAATCATCTTCTGTCTTTGCTTACCCTGAGGACAGAAGTAAAACCAGTGATTCACAAAGGGCATATGAACAAAGACACTGTGGTCATCAAAATAGAGAATATGAATATGTCCAAATGCATGAGTTTCCTTTCACCAAAGGAAACATAGCTACTACTGGAGCTGAATGTTGAACCTTCAGTATGCTCCTCACTCATTATTTTAAAGACCAGCAAGCTACTTGGTGGTAAGTGAGTTATATCTGTCCCCTAATATCTAATGCTCTGATTGTTGCTTGATCAGTTTGGAGTCTTCATGCTGTGGTATTAGTGAGCAAAGAAAGGAATTGCTACACTGGAAAAAAAAATGTGACCCTCATTATGATGGCGATATAGAGTTTGGATCAAATACTCAGGAACAAAGTTCTGGTTTGCTCCACTGCATAAGCAACCTTGATCAGCAGAAGTAGTAGTCCAGGGGGTTGGAAATGTAAAATGAGTTGCAAAGGATGGAGAGGATAAGAATCAATTATAGCTTTGGAAAGAATGACACCATGAGAGACTGTAGCTGATGCCACTGAAACTCATGCCACAGAACTTTTTCTGTTAAGTATTTGTGACTGATTACTTCTTGAAAAATAAGTGACCTGACAGAATAAACTTGGAAGTGGTGCAATATAGCAGATGCTTCAGCGTTTTACCCATGTTCTCTAAGTACATATCTCTACATGCTGTAGACTTCTCAAGTGAAAACACCTGAGGTTCTTCCTTGGGGCATTTTTTTTTTCTGGTCATAGGGGCATGCTCAGTTTTTGAACAGGGCAAACAGACATGCCAAAGAGTTAATTATACCAGACACAGACTTCAACTAATGAAGAGCAGGAAGCTGATGTATAAATGTAAGTCAGCCCCGGTGGGAATGAGCTCCAATACCCACTGTAGTAACCAGCTTGAATTCACACCACACTCTTCTTAATTTGCTTCTATACTGTGTCTCAAGGCCCCACTTTTTTTACTGTAACCTGAAATTATTTCCCAAATAAGATACTGCAACTTAAATCCTTGTACAGGGTCTATTTCTGTAGGAATTCACGTTAAAACAATGATCTGTTGAGACCGAAGACAGGTTTGGACTTGCATTTTGAGGGAACTGCTTCACTCAGAGATACAGAATTTCAGAAGGTTATATTTGGATGAAATTCTGGAACTCTTTAAATATGCAGTTCTGAAAAATGTATACAATATAATCAGTCTCTCTGTTCACATTTTATATGTAAAACATGCCACAGTCCACATTAGCTGGTGGCTAAGCCTAAACTATTCTCTTAATATCTAGTTAGTTCCATTAGCCTGCCCATCGAACTCTCCTTTTTAATTTACTGAAGTCTTTAAAGTCAACTTCGGAATGTCTAAAGAAGCCACTACTATTCCCAATAAGGTAGAAGAGGAATAACTAAAGTTTCCATAATTTTGATGAATTGTATATTATAAAGAATTACTCAGATTGTTGGAACATGAAATTTTATTTATTAGTGAATACAATCATTATATAGTCTATAATATATTTATCAATAAGAGTAATAACAGCAAAAAAAAAAAAATCCCTCTGTTAAATTAGGTCTCCTAACCTCAGAGGTTTACGGTCATCTCATTTCAATAACTACCCATCTCATTTGTTTGTCTTTTAAGGCCCTTATTTTCCCCTCAAAGTAATATTTAGGAAGGAGAGGGAAAAAAATGGCATAGATGATAGAGGCTCTGTTCATCCCTCTGGCGAACAAATCAAATTTGTGACAAAAAAAAAAAAAGGAACAAGCAGCAAGGAAAAATCACCTTGGATCTAGATGAACAAGCCATACAACTAGGGAGAAATCTAAGAAAGCACCCTGCAACGGCAGAAGGTAGGACGGGATGGGGATGCAATACTGTCTGGTCTCCAGTGGCCTCTTAAAGGGGCCGTGTCTGCAAGCAAACATTTGTGGTGATGGATCTGCTCACTCTGAGCACCAGTGCTGGTTTGGCTGTGTGCAGGGGGCACCAGGGGCTTACAGGAGGACACAGAGTTGTCAGAGTGAGGGCTGAGTTGAGACTCACTCTGTACAGAAGTGCTGGCAGTAACCATTGTTCCTCTGTTGAGCCCTCCCAGCTCCGAGTGCAGGGACACAGTGCTGTCATAGCTAAAAAGTCATCAAACTGGATAACAGAGGTGGCTCCACCCAAAGGATTCCTTGAAACTCTGCCTCCCCCAACTTGCGGCCCCACCCATGCCACATCCAGGCATATCCTCAGCAAGTCAGGTACTCCTTGCTGAACAGTGCTTAGACTCACACTGGAGGCAGCTGGCCTTGTTTTTTGGTGTGGCCTTTTGAGGCAACTATAAACATATCATCTGGGATTGCTTGCTGAATCTTAATAGGTGGTCCCGGAGGAGCAGAGGCTTGGGCTGAATTTGACCTGCAGCTGAATCCCTCTCAGGACTGTGCCACTGGACACCTACTTCCCAAATCCACACTAATAAAACCCGAAGACTTAGGAGCTTTGCTTAGTACATGGAAACAGACATGGAAAGGCAGCCAAAATTAGAAGACAAAGAAGCAGAAACCATATGACAGAACAGAACAGAGATCTAGATATAATGGAGTCAAGTAATCTACAGATGTAGAGTTCAAAACACTGGTTATAAAGATGCTCAATGAACTTTGGGGAAGTGTAGATTAATTCAGTGAGAACTTCAACAAGGATATGAAACATAAAAATGGAAATGGAAATTATAAAAGAGAACCAGTCTGAAATGAAGAGCACGTTACCTGAGATGAGAAGTATATTAAATGGAATAAACAAAGTGAATAAAGAAAATGATCAATGATCAAATGCCCTATCTAAAGGATGAGAAAGCCAAGACATGCAATCAGAATGGCAAGAGATAAGATGCCAAGAGTATGAAAATAATTTAAAGAGCATATGGGACACTATTAAGGGTCCAAATATCTATCTGATTGGCATACCTGAAGAAAATCAAGATGTTGAACGGCTGTTTGAAGAAATAATGATGGAAAACTTACTAACCTGCTTAAGGAAATGGACATAAAACCCCAGGAATCTTTAGAGAATTCCAAAAATCAGGGATCCAAAGAGGCTCACACCAAGACACATCATATTTAAAATGCCAAAGGTTAAATATGAATAAAGAATATTAAAAGCAGCAAGAGAAAAACAAATTGTTACCCATAAGGGAACACCCATAAGACTGGCAGCTGATTTCTCAAACTGCAGGACAGAATGGCTTGGCAAAAAATATCTGACATGATGAAGACCTAAGATCTAAAATCAAGAATACTTTATCCAGCAAAGCTAACTTTTAGAGTTGAAGGACAAATAAAGAGCTTCCCAGACAAAAATAAGCTAAAGGTAGTGATCACCACTAAGACAGTATTACAGGAAATGTTGGAGGGACTTCTTTAAGAAGAAAAAACATGTATCAAAAACAGGAATAAAGAATGGTAACAACTACATTCCTATCAACAAGTACCCCAAGTGGAAAAGATTTAAGTACTCCAACCAAAAAATAATGTGGCTGAAAGGATAAGAAAACGAGACCTCTACATATGCTGCCTACAAGAGACTCAATTCAGATTAAAAGACACACAGACTAAAAGGAAGGGGGTGGACAAAGATATTGCCTTGATGGACCTAGAAGGTATTTAAGTCATACAGAGAAAGATAAACACTGTATGATTTCACTTATATGTGAAATCTAACGAATAAAAAGAACAAATTAATCAAAAATATCCTCACAAATAATAGTAGACAATTTGGTGACAGAGGGGAGGGGAGTTTGTGGGGCTGGGATAATTGGGTGAAGTGTTAAAGAAGTACAAATTAATAGCTGATGGTTGGTCATGGGGATGGGGAGCATGGCATAGGGAATGAGTTAGCATTAATACATTGGCTAGGAGGAGGGTCAAGGGAGGGAGGGAGCAATTGGAGGGATTGTTTTATGAATTATATAGATATCTAACCAATGTACTGTATACTTGAAACTAATTAAAATAAATAAATTTTTAGAAAGTAATGAATAATACTTACAAAGAATATATAAGTACAGACATAAAGTACACTGTTTTACCCTTTTCGCAGCCTTTTGCCCCATATTCTCAGAGTAATCACTATTCCCAGTTCCTTGAATATCTCACAATATTTTTCTTCAGGTGTATAACCACAATACCTGGACACATTTGCACAAACACACCTTTAGACTAGGCACCCATGCATGTACAAATTTACATATTTACATAAATGAGATCGCAATATCCATAACACTTAGCAGCTTGAATTATTGATGTAATGGATTTTAGAGATTATTTATGTCAATGTGTCAAGAGCCACCTGTTGATTTCTTATTATTTTAATTGTATTATATCATATAGTTGTGCCTAACTTTTATCTATTTATATAAAGATGGATTTTAAGTTTCTTTCAGATTTATTCCTTTTACAAACAATAACACTATGCTCAATATTCTTATGTATCTTTCTTGCAATATTTTAAAGGACAGATTATTAAAAGTGACATTTTGGAATTTAATGGTATAGCAATTTTAAACTTAGACAGATAATAAGAAATTGTTTCCTAAAATTTATTGTAACATTCCATAAATGCACTAATATATTTTTTGAGAATTCCTGTTTCCTTGTACCTACTTAACGCTATTATATTTTACTTGTTCTATTATATTACATAAAAATGGTATTAATAGTAATCTTGATCATCTTTTTAATATACTTGTTGGTTATTTGTGTTTTTTTCTACCCTGAATCATATATTCAGATATTTCATTCTTTTTCTATTGTATTATTTATATTTATGTTTGTGATTCATAAAAGTATTTAAGTGCTATAGATATTAATTTTGGTTTAAATATTATAAATATTTTTCTAGCCTTTCTTTAAACACTTTATTAATATTTTCTTCTCTAATAGAGTGTCCTATTTTCATATATTTAAATTACTTAAAATCAAAATCAAAATCACAAATATTTGGAGCATTTGCTTATTAAAATATTTGTCAAGTTCCTTTGCTAAATCTCTTTAATGACAACTATATAAGTTTTGGGAGACAAACAGTATTTCAATTTATATTTGCAATCTTAAGTTATTTCAAAACTGTCATTCAGTCAGTTCACACATACTTATTTTGGTAAGGTACAATTTCGGGTATTGGAGGTATTAGCTATGAAGAAGTAATTGAGTTCTTTTTTTCTTCGGGTAATGTTTTTTCTGAGTAATATTTTAACACTTAAAAGTCAACACATATTAAAACTAATCTCACCATCCAATATTAGTCATTTCTTTTATACCCCTATTAACAGCACATCTAATATTCTCAATTATTTAGATTGAGATTTTTCTATCTTGAACCAACAATTCGCCTCAAAATTCATGGAGACACATTTTGTAATTTTATTTTTCTTTCTCTATCATGGCATAAACATTCACTTGATCTGCATCTACAAGTCTTTCTTTTCTCTTTGTTCCTCTCTATTTTTATACCATCATGCCAGTTCACGATGGCTGCCTTTATTTTCCTTTACTGCCTCATTCTGTATGTTCACTTCTGTCAAATAGAAAATCCTAAACCATAACTCTAATCATACCACATCTCAGATCAAGTTCTTCAATTCTTTCCTTCAAACTTTTAAGGAAAAAGGTTTGGCCTAGAATTTAAAAGAGGTACTAAAAAGTAAGTGGCTAATGTGATTTGCTTCAGAAAATTAACATAATTCTTATGAAAAATACAGGAAACAGAAAAGGGCATAGCAACGGCAGATAATGGACAAAAGGAGAATAGGCACAACAGAGTAAAGTTTCCTAGAATAAAAGATCTATTGAAAACAAGTGTTCTTGTTTTTTGTTGTTATTGTTTAGAAGGCTCTATTTTATCACTTCCATATTCACAATGCCTAGAATAGTATCTTGTGCACGGTAAATATTTTGTGCCCTCAGTAAATATTTTTTAATAAATGTCATGGGGAAAGATATAGATATTAATATGTATTATTTATTTGTGGGTTATCAACAAAGAGTATGGACTCAAGTCTTTCTATTTGATTAGTGGTGCTATTGATTAAGATGGTTAAGATATAAACTCTTTATATAACAATAAATGGTAATAGTTCTTCAGTGTTTACCAGATACCAGGTATAGCTAAATACTTTACGATATAATTGTATCATTTTTTTTCTCATTTTAAAGATAAAGGAACTGAGGCTAAAGAGACTATGTCAGATATCAAAGCTAAATGTATAATAGAACCACAACTTGAACCTACAGAGACTTATATAGACTTTATTAGGAGCTATAGACTTCCAGGAACTAAGATATATTTGGAATACAAAATAAGTATAAAACATTATCATAAGACATAGAAAATCTAAATACATAAATAACCATGAACTATAAGTTTAAAAATGTCAAAGAATTAAAATAAACATCAATTTCTACTTATTCTATGGTGAATTCTTCAGATTTTTAGTGTTGACACATTGTAATGATACAAAACTTTTCTAGGGAATAGAAAATTATGTAAAGTTTGATAAATATTTGAAAATTAATTATTTCAGAAGATAAAATTTATAGAATGAGCACAAACAAATACAGATGTCATAATCTTACAGAAAGTGTCATACATATACTCCAATAATATATTAAACTGATCACTTACTTGCTTAAAACAAAGTTTTCAGGTTAATATTAGAAAGTATTAGAAAATTTTATTTCTATATATTGGAAAGAAAAAAAATGTCTGCTAATTTAGGTAATAAGTAGGCACCTGAAAAAATACAACTATTTTAGATAAAAGCTGGAAACTAGAATCTTAAGGATATGTTCTTGTTACAATAGAGATTTTCTATCTTAAACCAACAATTCACCTTAAAATTGAAAGTAAAAAGCAGAAGAGTTCCCAACATATTTAGAGACATGGCAAGAGTGTTATTATTTCAATATTATTTAATATTACTCTGGAAGCTCTTGTTAAAAGATAGAGATAAAATAGGTATTATGTAAAAAAAAATAAGAAAACTAGTTTTATTTTTATTTGATGTATTTTTTATATTTGTATTTGGAGTGGAAGTTACTTGAAGAGACAAGTTTCTATATGAAAAACAGTTTTTACATTTGATTCTTCAATTTATTTTGAAGAAATCAGTGGTCACACAAATAGTCTAATGAAAGAAAGATAAAAAAAAGAACCTTTCTGGTTCAGTGACAGTAGCACCATGCTGTTGTTGTCCTTATCAATAAAATTCTTTACTAAGACCATAAAAGCTCCATGCCAAGGTGTTGACTCATCATTTACATGTCTTAGAATGTAGCCAGTGTTTTCTATAGAGATCTTTTCTAGATTCCACATCTTCTAATGGCCTCTAGATAAAAGTGAGACCTAGGTTTTGACATAGCAACATTGTCAAGGTATTAACCAATTGAAGTTAAGCACATGGCAGAGATTTGAAACATGTGTTTCCTATATCATTTTAGACTTATGCCAAATCTGTACCTGTTTCTACTTCCCTCATTGCCATAAAGATAAAATAGAAGGTAGAGAGGATATATGTGGTAATCCTGGGGTTTAACCCCCATTTTGACATTTCATAATTTTTAAGGCCTCAAATAAATAATTAGACATTCAGGCTTCTCTGCAGTTTTAGACTTTTACACAACAATGTGGTATTCTAAATCTTTGTATTTCACTTATCCAACTTCATACTTTTGGATTGTACTTTTCCAACTCCATGTACATCAAAAATCCTACAATAGTGAACTTCCTGTAATTAGAAGTGATTTTAAAAGTAACAAATATAGATATGTAAGCATATTTGTTGAAATATTAAGCTAGAGAAAAATGATAAATTTAGAACATTTTAGACTTTTTAAGTTCAGGTATCCAAAATCTACACCTTGATTTTGAGGGAACATTTTTTTTTTTCCTATGAAAGAAACATATGAAGAAAAAGTTCTGCTTAATACTACACATATCGATCTAGAAACTGAACATACAAATTGTAAATTGACTAAGATAGTATTAGAAACCAGTACAGCATTGTGAAAAATTGAACAATTAAAACAAAAACAAAATATTATTTCCATTGAATTGTTTTCATGAAATTAGAATACAGCTAAGTATAAAAATACATATGCAGACATCGTGTGTATTTTTACCTGTTGAGAACTATTATGAAAACTGGATAAAACACTAAAAAATCTATTTGAGGGCATAGAGGATTTATCAAGAGAGTCAGAACTTGGGGAGTCAAGTGTCTATAAAGAAAAAAATTGAGGTTTTTTTTTTTTTAATTTTTTTTTTGTTTCGGAGGGGGCCGGGGACCCCTTGCGGAAGGCGGGGGTTTTTTAAAAAAAAAGAAAAAAAGAAAGCAGAGGCTAAGAGAACAATATTAGTAGAGCTTTTGGCAGTTTCACAGTGCTAGGGAGATGAAAACTGTAGACCAGAGCCAGCCAAGAAAGACAAAATTTGGTATTAATCCCAGAAGTATGGAAGAATAAGAAATAATTCAGCCCACATAAAGACTGATAAACCATGTCTACTTAACTAAAGCCCTAATTAAATTAATATAATGTGTCCCTACTCAAACTACTTGCCAGATTTAAGGAAGTACTGGAACCTACACAATTTTTCAGTCCAAAAGTTCATTCATCAAACAAACAGAAAAGGAAACAGTCACATCAATAACAGAACCATAATTTAAAACAGACAATTGAAACATTCAGAGGTGATCTAAATATCAATTATCACACATAACTTAAAAATAACCATAATTAATATAATAATAAATGAAACAATTGACATTTCAAATGGAAAGCTTCAGTCTACACAAAGAGAATAAATAGAATCCTAGGATTGAATATATCAGTACTTTAAATTAAGACCGTACAAATGGATATAATAGCAGATTGGACAGTAAGGGATAGAGGCTTAGTAAGTAAAAGATAGACTAGTAGAAAACTATAAAGACTAAAATACTAAAAGATAAATGGAAAACATATGAGAAAGGGAGAAAAAGTATTAAAAATATGTACGGTCTTAATTTAAAGTCACATCAATAACAGAACCATAATTTAAAACAGACAATTGAAACATTCAGAGGCGTCTATTAGGAATAGGATGCAGCCATATATTCAGTAAAATGAAGAAAGAAAAAAGATATTAATACCATTTAAAGTAATGTGGTGAGAAGGAGGTACTTTAAACCCCTTTCACCTGGAAAAGTCCCTTGTGTATTCAATTGTAAAGCAAAACTAGATCCTCCATTTCTCTTGCTGACTGCTTTCTGAGTAAAACATCAAACACTAGCAGCTATACTTAAGACTCCCTTGGTCTAACCACTACATGCTTTATATCAGCATTCAGAAGTGGGAAAGGAGTAGTAAAGAAAAGAAAACAATAAAAAGGAGAGAGGTCATAATGAAAAATGAAGAGAATGGGGTGGAAATACTGTTTTATGGAGGTCAATTCATTGTGAATTTATTGTGCACAGGATACTGTTCTAATATTCACAAAAAGTCTGTAAAGTAGGTACTTACATTTGATTTCTCATTGTCTTATCCAAGAAACAAGTCGATATTCAGAAAACCAAACAATTATCAAACCTAAAATATTTTGCTCTTATGCCAAGATGGCTATAATGCAAAGCATCTATCTTTTTTCTTTCTTCATTTTACTGAATATATGGCTGCATCCTATTCCTAATAGACAAACGGATAATCAAGACACTTAGAAACTATCTCTTAAATAACTTATTAAAAGATAAAGCCTAATATTGTTGTCAGCATATTTGTCTTCAAAAAAGTAAAATTGGTCTTATATTGAATTACAGTAGATGCTCACTTTTAGTTTTATTTAAGTTATCCATGATCAGAGCATTGATGGGTCATAATTTTATTTATTTCCTCCTAATTCCAGAAAAAAAATTTCAAGACAGCTCTATATGTACAAAGACTGGGTTATGATAATTATATTTGTCCCACTAGCCATGTATCACACTACATTTTGTATAGATTATCAAAATCCTGCTTATTTCCTTGACCTACTACACACACTACTCTACTCAGTATGGTACTGACAGTTTCTAACATAACTGAATAGAGTTCTATGTGGGTGGGTAAATGCTGTCCTTCCAGCATATCATCTAGAACAAAGAAAGCACCCAGAAAATAGTATTGATTACTTTTATTCTGCTCTATTTATTTACTAATTCCTATGTACTTATTCAAAGTTTTAATTGCTAGCCAAATTTAATTGTGATTCTTTTTAAATAAGAAATAAAGAGGAATTTTATTGCAAAGGAGATTTCAGCCAGAGTTTAAGTACATAATGATTACATTTTGTCCTTTACCGAATGATTAAACAACAATTAGATAATACTTACACTAATTTCAGTCCTCTACTGACATGTTTTAACCTTTTGCTTTGTGAAGGTTTTGCTTTGTTTCCCCAAAATATGAGCAGTTTTTTACCTCATGTTTTAGAGAGAACAAAGATAAAAGGCTTTTATTTCACACTGAAACAAAAAATGCTTCAAAGAAAGGGGGTTATCTCAACTAATTTTATATTCTATCTTGGGGCATCAACATTCTTAATAGTCATAGTTTGTCTTTTTCATCTTTTTTTGAGTAATGAGAGTATCATCAATTATAGAGTGGGTATCGGGAGACCCATATAGGAAAAAAGAACCAAGGGTTTTCTAGAACATTCTGTCAGTTAACTGATTTTTAACTTAGTAA
Source organism: Pteropus vampyrus (assembly GCF_000151845.1). Lineage (NCBI taxonomy): Eukaryota > Metazoa > Chordata > Mammalia > Chiroptera > Pteropodidae > Pteropus > Pteropus vampyrus. The sequence goes on along the minus strand of NW_011888868.1, from coordinate 4,779,610 downwards.
ATTTGCCCCAATATCTACAGATAAAATTGTGAACAAAACAGTTGTTACCGCCAACATGAAATTTGTAGTTAAGTGGAAATAGCTGAATATTAATGTTTGTTTTACAAATAACTACAAGAGTATAATGCATTGAAGTCTACAAGTAGAATTTGCCTTGGGTGTCAGGAAAATATAGATATAAAAGTACCTTTATGTACATTTATGAACAATTCACATCCCCATCTAGATTTTTGCTACCTGGTAAATTACCAGTTACGTTCACAGCACAGCACTTTCAAAGACTTGCTAGCATAGCCTCTCGTATAGACACTGCTTACAATATATGCTTATTGTGGAAATTGATGGCACTGGGTAGTCATGACATATTGTTTTCCATGAACATCTGTATTAGATTTTGAGCTACCTGAGGGAAGGTTGTTGCCTGTAGTGTCCAGCACAGAGCTTGACACAGAACACCCTCAAAACATACTTATTGAATTGAATGGGAATGATGTGTCCAGATGAAGAAATGAGTCTTGTTAGCTCTTATTATTATTTTTTAATCTCCAAGGTTGTTGTATATTAGTACGGACACAGAAACAATACTTAAGGAGCATCAGAGGGCAAATTAAAGCATTAGCTGGAAACATAGAGGGAATATTAAACATTGAGAGTTGTGGTTACCTAACAGAAATACAAATAATTAGTTTGGAGGGAACCATTTGTGTACAAAATGTTTCTCATGTGCTTGTTTTCATTAGCAATGGTCTCAGGTGCTTTCCTCAAACTCATGTTTCTTTTTTTCTCTGAGCTTTTGAAATATTAGCTAGCTCTTCTGAGCGGCATCAACATTACCAGCTTTATCAAGCATGACATTTCCAATTAGTCTCTGATACTCTTTGTAGATGGTGTTTCACAACATGAACTACTTTATAAAACATAACATTTACGTACAAGGTTTCTGAAGGGTGGGCTAAGGGCTTTCCCATAATTTTTCCTGCTACGGGTATTTTTTTTCAGCAGATAACTTAGTTTTACCACATTGCTTCTCTGGAAGTCCACTGTAAAGCAGTTTAAAATGTATGCTTCATTGGTTAGTTTAAATGAACCACTTCTACTTTGATTTCATTTTTCATTACCATCTAGAAGAGGATTTTTCTGACAGTTCCTAAAAATCAAGCAAAAAACCCACAATTTTTTCTCATCGTGTGTGTGTGTGTGTGTGTGTGTCCTTATATATATGTGTGTATATATGTCTAAATATAAACCTCATGTATTTCAAGATAATACAAGTTATTAGCATCTTTCATTAGTATTATTCAGCACAGAAATGTTTGGTAATAGGAATTGAAAAGTTAAAAAATGTAGAATACAAAATCTGTGTGCTTGTACGTGTGTGTTTGCCTCAACAAAATTGAGAAAAACAGAAAAATTTAAATTATTCTGTCTCTAATTTTGTTAACTCTAAAGTTATTTGGAAATAGCTATTTAAAAGATTAATTTTTAAACATGGTTAATGTCATGTGGAGATAGCTTCTGTCAATGTTAATAGTACTTCAGTTGAACTCTGTGGGTGTAGTTCTAATCCCTAATCCTTTCCTTTCTGCACTAATTCTGACAGTACCATGTGGGAGGGGTTCTTCTGCGTTCTGATTTTAGTTTGTCTATTTTCTTTTTATTTTCACTGGGAAGCAATAGATCTCAGTCTTTGGTCTGCTAATTCCTTCTCTTTACAGCCCCAGCCTTACAAATTTTGTTTCACTGTCATCTGAAAGGGCACTGAGCTCTGCCTTCTAAACTTTCACTAAACCACTGAAAAGTGAACTGAGCCATTGTTCTTGATGCAATAAGACTCTATTGGGTCATTCATGGCTAAATTAGCATTTTAGGAAATATTATTTGGGGTGAAAAAGTAATTGCAAGGGTAGAAAAGAAATAAAAAGCTTCCTGGACAACCAATGATCCTTTACAGATTAAATATTAATAAGACTCAATATATACTTTGATTGTCCTTGCAAAGCTAGAGAAAAAGAAAATGTACCTACCAAAATATGATATGAGATATGAGTTCAAATATTATCAAATAAACTCATAAAACATCTAGAACACTAAATTCCATAGTCCTTATGAAAATTAGAGTATATTTGTTCATAAAAAGTATTAAAATAAATTGTAAATGTATTAATAATTTAAATTCAGTCCACACAAAAAGGAAATGTAATAGCAATTTTAAAAAATAAATTAGTCACTTAATTGCAATTTTAAAGACTCACAATAATTATGGTGTGGGAAGCTAAGCATTAACTAGAATGCAATACAAATGGATTCTATATGATTAGTTAAAATGGGCCAATATCAGGACTGGATGTTAACTGTTTTAATCATTTATATTTATTATCTTTTTTAACAAATGCAGTTTTTATTTTTATTCCTCTCATGATCAAAAATCTAGACCGTTTATCAGAGAATATGTAAAAGACTATTTTTTTATTCTCTCTGATTCTTGCATATTTGTTCTAGCATGCTGAGGTAGAAATAACTTTGAGTTTAAAGTAAAGTTTAGTGATCTGAATTCTACAGTGTCATCATTTACAGAATGAACAATTACTTATTCTTTTCCTGTGCCTCAGTATCATAATTTTTCTAGTGAGCTCAAAGATGAGAAAATCAGATACAACGAGGTGTCATTGTCTCAGTCATCCATTTGCAAAAATCATCCTGTGCTCCTTGATTCTCCTTTGTCCTCCACATACAGTCAACTTTAACTCCTTCAGGAAATGAAATGAGGGAGAGGTGGTTAATACCTGACTGACTGAATTAATTAATTATTTATTTATTCAGGAAATACTTTGTTTGTCTCAATATTCATATTGTTGTTGTTGTTGTTTTGTTTTCATAACGATTGATAGTATACCATTTTCGATAATCTTTTTCTTATTTTTGGAATGTTATGTTAACTTTCAAAAAACTTATCTTACTATAGTCTCTCCTATACAAGCAGCTAAACTACACATTTTGATCAGATTAATCTTGTTATACACTTCATTATGATTATGTGTTTTTTTAAAAAAAAACTTTCTAATAGTTCTCTATTGTCTAATAAAGAAATTTAGAGTGGTTAACTTGACATTTCATGTTCTACAAGACCAAGACTCAGTATAACTTTTTGGCTTTGTTTCCAAATACTTTCCTATGGCAAGATATGTCTCCAAAATAGGTTAGTAGACTCCTAGCTACACAATAACATTTGAGACAGCTAAACATGACCTATACAGAGGAAGTAAATAGAAAAAGTGCAATCTAGTCTTAAAGAGAATGCCCAATATCTTTAAAAAAATTGATTGCTGTCTCTACTGAGTATACAGATGGTTGAAGGAAAATGTGCCAGAGATGGGTATTGGGAACTCAATTAAACTCCTGTTGAATGAATATAAGAAGAGCGTTTGAACTAGATTCTATCTAGAGAAAGCTATAGGCAAAGAGGAATTTGGATTCTATAGGTCTGGGACACACTATTTATTCATTCTTGTGTCACACAGTTTCTGATACACAGTGCTCATTAAATATAGAGTAATTGAATAAATGCATAACATAATATGTCATAATGTGTATGTTTTTGTCAATTGCCTTAGATACCAGTTCAGATTTTTCTTCGGCACCCGAGATATCCAGGAGTCACAAATCAATGACTGAGCATTTGGGGAAAGGTGGATCTGGAGGCAGTTTGTCAACTCTAGTCAGGCTAGGGAGGACAATGTCTAAAAGTTAGGTAATTCTATGATTTTAATTTAATCTAAAGGCAAATATAAGTCACCAGAAAGGAAAAAGGTTATCAAAAAATGTAAATATAATAGAGGAATTTAAGAAGTCTTCTTTGTGTGTTTCTAGCACCAAACTGGACAAAGAAACAATAACATGACAGTTTAATAAGTCAATAATCATGGCCTTGGTCATACATCTTTCAAGACTATTTACCTCACCCTGCTCAGATTTTAGTCTCAATAAGCAAATTGCTCATGAGTAAAATGCTGGTAAGAAAATTGTTTCCTGGAAGAGGATGCGTCACAGGAAGGACACACACACACAAAATATCTCTGTTGGAAAAACAACATCTCTACTATTATAAATAGAATATATTTACCTTTATGAAACAGTTTTATTCATCTGGGTCTATTAATAAAATTATTTTTTTCTGGATTTGGTTCTGGAGCAGCAAGTTTCATTTAAAGACAGCAAACACATCATGGAAAGTCACTAGGTAGTGTGATTCACTGAGACCTCTCAGCAGCCTACTCTGTAGCCTTCCCCTGTCCTCTCTTTACCTCACCACTTATGCTGTAGTTCTCAAAGATAAATATCTCTATTTTTCACCATCCTATTGTTTCATACAATATTAAAGACAATGACTGCTCATTAGGTCAAATTTGAAGAAGCTTCTTTCTAAGGTGTGTAATGAGCAGTGAGAAGAAAACAAATCTTTAGTGCATGCCATCTCAGCGGTGTCTGAGAGGAAGACTACAGACAATTCAGAAAAGAATATTAGATGGGCCCAAGACCACAGCTACGGCAGTGCATGAAAGGTCAGTTTAATTTTCTGCTATATAGCACTTTGTTAACAAAGTGAACTAAAAGACCTAAGATACTAAATAACAGAGACACTAATCCTGCTATAACAGGCTATATTTGCATTTTGTGGTTTTCTTTATTAAAAGGAGTTTCTTGAATTGGTATCTTCTAAGGGGCTTATTACATTTTAATACTGGGCTAAAATATACTTTTATGGCTTTTAGAAGTTTTATCTCATAAGAGATGGGAATTAAATAATTTTGTACCCAAAGAGAAGAGCTGGGGCTACTCTTAGCATTGGAAAATCTAACTATCAAAGCTATGACCATCTGAAGTGATATCCTGATTTTGTAGACAGACGAGTCCATCACTGAATGCATTAAGCTTACCCTTATGCAGAGCTTCTTGCTGAATTTTGTAATTTGAGGAAATTACTGTTGAATAAGTGTTTGGTTTAGTTAGGGTTTATGTAGATTTAGGTAAGCACATTATAGAGTCTTTGGGCTGAATCAGAAATGAGCTTACATAGGGATTACTAAATTCCATGTTACTTTACCTTCATGTTCTTTATGCTCTCTCTGCGCTGAGCTGTGTATGGGGCCAGCTGAATTTTTTGCTCACTGTACTCTAACTATAATTAGTACTGAAAGATGAGAACAATAGGGTGGAGACGGGGTTGAGGGAGAGGGTCTATTGCTGGTGGTTATAAAAACAGAAAAAAGAATGTGATCATACGGGAATGGCCAGGGCCAGGGATGGTATAGCTCCATAAAAATGGGACATTATAGATGGAGAATCTATAGATTCAATGCAATCTTAATGAAAATCCTGGCAGATTTTATGTCTATCAACAATTTGGTTTTAAAATTTACGTGGCAAGAAAAAAATTACAGTTGACCCTTTAAAAACACAGGTTTGAACTGCACAGGTCCATTTAAACAAGAATTTTTTTCCCAGTAAATATATCGTAGGCTCTGTTTATTCCAGGATTTTGCATTCTCAGACCTAACCGACTGCAGATGATAAACATTATTTTAAGTCCATAGATTGAAGTCTGCAGACACAGAGAAACAACTATATGAATTGTTCTACAACAATTTATAAAGGATTTGAGCATATATGGAGATTTTTGAATCCACTGGGGAATCCTAGAACGAATCTCTAGTGGATACCAAGGGACAATAGTTAATGAATTTTTGATTGTGTGTGGGTCAGTGTCCTTAGCCTCCATGTTATTCAAGGGTCAACTGTGTATTGAAAAATAACATTTTAAATCTTATTATAAAACTATAGCAATCAGGACAGTATGGAATTAATAAAAGAATAAATACGAAAACACTAATTTAAAAAGATATATACACCCCTATGTTTATTGCAGAATTATTTACAGTAGCTAAGATATGAAAACAACCTAAGTGGTCATCTGTAGATAAAGGGACAAAAAAGATGTGTTAAATATATACAATGGAATTTCACTCAGCTATGAAAAAAGAATAAAATCTTGCCATTTGCAACAATCCAAGATAAATGAAAACTAATTTTCACATATCGCTTATAAGACATTATGGAAAGGACAAACTCATAGGAACAGAGAACATATTAGTGGTCGTCAGGATTTGGAGCTGGAGAGTACTTGACCACAGGAGAAGTCTGAAGACATTATTTGGGGTTAGGAGCTCATCTTGCTTTTGATAGTAGATATATGACACTATGCATTTGTAAAACACAAAACCGTCTATCACGAAGAGTTAAATTTGCTCTATGTAAATAAAAAAATAAAACAACTATAAAACATACAATGAGTTGGTTTGGTGAAAAACAATGCCTATTTCAGTTTGGTTTAACTATGAATGTCCATAATTATGATGTCTAAATTAACTGATGGTCCTGCAAACAAAAGTTTTATTGAAAATTTACAATTCTATGGAATTGATGAAAGCAAAGGAAAGGTCAAAAAAGTGATTTTGATATGTATTGAGTACTAGTATAGCCTGGGTTCTTTTCTTGATTCTAACATGCACAATTTATCTTCATATTGTTGAATATCAGTACTCTCATTTGATGGATGATCAAATTGAGGCTTGTCCAGAGGAAAAAGGAACTTTCTACAGACATCCTACTTCTACACACAGAATCCTAGGACACAGGGTTCTGGGCCATTTTATAACCTAAAATACAATTTGAGTAAAGGCATATCAAACATGCTTACCAAATTCATACATAATACAGAGATTAATAAATGTTTTATATATTTGATGCATATTTGAAATATCATTTAGGTTAGAAATATAGAAACAGGCAAACACTTGAAATTCAGCAGGGATTAATATAAAAATGTGCATTTTTTGTTCAAAAATAATTATAAAAATAGTGTTGCTAATATTTTATGAGAATGAGACAAGCACATAGAATGTGTTTTACTAGGTACTTGTTTGTATCTTAAACTTCACAAACTTCAAAAGAAAACAAATAGATATTTATGAATCTTGATTTCATAGCAAGCTTTGGGAACACAAACATGAGTATTTTTTGGTCAAATTGTAATATAATCAACCATGTGGCTATATATATATGCTCCATCTCAAGCTTTATTAATAGATGTGTAGGATAGAATTGACATTGGTGCAGATGCTGAGTCAGTTTCTCTGCTTTTATCTGACCATATTGTTGAGGTAGCTTATGATTTTACTATGTACATAAATGTGCATGTATGTATGAGTGTGCGTGTTGGCAGCTGTTGAGATTTAGTGAGCAAAGAGCAACATTCAGAATGGAAAGGAGAAATTAGTAGTGAGATAGTGATTTCAGTTTTCTCATCTGTTAAATTAAATAATTATTTCAATTAACATTTATTCATGGTATATCATGTTTGTCAGACACCATTTCCAGGGCTAGAGTTACAGCAGTGAATAAAAAAAATAAAATAAAGATAATATAATGTGCCATTTTTCACTACTGTCAGTATTCAAGACACCTGGTTGTTATAAGTGCCCAATCATTGCCAACTGTGATAGTTACTGACAAACTGAACAAGTTAGGATAAATATACATTTTTATCCTGATGACTTTTGGAAACTTTATATGAAGATGTTGTCTTGCCAAGACAGAATTAAACAATTTGGCTGGTCTAGGTTGTTACTTCAAAGATCACTTTGGGTATTTCAGTGAAAAGCCCATTAAAATGTCTCCTCTGATCAGTGTTTTATTCTAACTGCATTGCAAGCCTGGCAAATTCGATATTTTAAAGCTGTTTGAAACTGACAGGAAAAAAAAAAACAGCATTCAAATAGGGCTTTTGAATTGTTGGGTCTCTGTGGACGGCTGTATTCTATGGTGTGGAAGAACATTCCCACTGTCAGCAGCTGCTGAATACCAAAGCAGGGGGCCTCCTGGAAAGCTGGAATGGGCAGACAAACACAGTCTTCACAGAGGGCACACAGGGGGAATTGGAATATTTTTGGCCAGACTGAGAAGTCATAAAAAATAGGGGCCCAGTGGCCCATGCTCAAATACTGGCCAGAACAGAACAATTTATAAAGGTAAGTGAAAAAGATGACTTCAGCCTCTCTGGAAAGAATAAGAAGGGTTTCTATTAACTTACCTCTAATTACAAAGGAAGAGAAAGAACCACTTTTTAAAGAGGAAAAGGCAAATTGAAATTCTATTTGTGTAACTTTCACACAGAAGGAACGATGTGATGGCCCTATTGTTTCTATGTGATGTCTGCGATGTTAAGTTGCTCCTCTGGGCTGGTTTGCCAGCTAGGGACAGTTCTGGATGTTTGTCTTTCATTAAGGTTTATTTTCAATATGCCTAGGAATATATTAACATGTTTATCTTAGAGTCATAAAATCAGACCATGAATTCTAGTAAGAATGAGGTGATCAAGTCAGATACTCATACTGTTTTTATAACTGCTTCACTACAGCTCATTTGGCACCTTGCACTATTCTTACAATTCTAAGCCCATGATGTAAGCGCACTCAAACCATATCTAGGAGAAGTCTTTGAGTCACCATCACTAGCTATGAATGTTTAGATGTGTTTTTCCATTTATTGGTCATTTACTGAGTATCTGCCATTTGACAGGCACTGCAAATACCTACTTTTTGAGAATACATCACTGCTTTCTTCAAACTGTTCACTCATTAATGGAGGGGAAAAGAAATCTACAAATAATTACAATGTACTTTGGTACATTGTAAATTTTATGATAAAATTTATCTCAAACTGTATAATGGCAGTGGTAAATCATCAGAAGGCTTTCTCAAAAATTAAGTTCAGAACTGAACCTCCAAGGACAAGTGTATCATAGTGTAAATCAACATTAATTTTAGACTGTAATAAAAAATAAAAGCATTTATTTAAGCAAAAAGAAATTACAGCCTGGAAAACATAGATTCAGGTAGAAACATAAATTGTTTCAAAAAGACAAAAAAGGAAAATTCCTGCCCAGGTTCCCAACTGTAACTGAGGTGCCAAATTATGCAGTTCTGCTTGAGTAGGACAGATCTCAGTCCCTTGGTAGAAAGACGAAGCTTGGGTTTCCCTGTATTGGTTAGCCAGATGACATAAAAAAAGCAGGCATGGTACAGGAACACCAGAGTTGAGTATGAGGTCCTTCCTGGTATACAGAATACTTTAGAAGCCTCTGTCAGTAAACGGACACAAGGCTCTTATTATTTATAAAATTTGGGTCCTTGGCTGACTATGGACAGTCTATCTTGACAGATAAATTTCTTCTTGTGTTTCACATCAAGTGAATTCACATTACACAGGGAATGTGGATGGAGGTAGAGAGGAGATAGGAAATGCTAAATGGAAGAAGTGAAATGAGAATTGCCACATGCTTCAGAAGACTTTAAGATTTGGCAACTAGGCCTATAGTGGAGCAGGAAAAAAAAATGACACTGAAAAGGTGGTAGGGATTATAACATGAATGGTTTCACTAAGGAACTTTATCTTGAAGTCAAGAACAGATTCCAGTGAATAGATGTTCCCTTTCATCTAGGATATGGTTGAATTGAGATAACCTAGGGAGTTTTGGTTGTTTTACAGAGAAAACTCTAGCCCAGAGATCTGTACTGAAGAGTTGAGAACACTCAGCAAACATTTGTTGTCAGGGGGACAAAAAGGGTGACATCAGGAATCAAAGAAGGAATGCCCCTAAGGAATCTCTGTTTGGGGACTATTCAAAGCAAAAAAAAAAAAAAAAACAAAAAAAAAAAAAAAAAACAAAAAATGAATTGACTATGGAAATAGAGTCTTGCTTTAATTGCCATGTTTATGCCAGGCTTTAAAAGTTGAATATGTGAAAAAGAAAGTTTTTTAGAATTGATCATAAAAAAAAACATAGGATAATTATGATGTAAGTGACTGAATCATAACCAGTTTCTGTTTCTTTAGTAATTTTGCCAAGTAGATTTGAGTCTTAAATCAGAGGTCCTACTGAGAAGGAGCAAGTAAGCCTGATGGCAAAGATTTCATGCACAGACTTCATCTGGACTTTTTAGGGAGAAAGCCTCTGGGATACTGTCTTAAAGGAGTTAAAAAGAGTTTCCTAGAATCAAGGGACTCATTTTTGGAATGCTTTCTTACATTTGTGAGTAAAAACTGATAGCACCTGAAGTCCTCAAAGCCTTGGCAGGAGAGTTCTGGAGTTTGTGAACCATATCCGGCCCTTTTGAAGGAACGAATTGTCCTGTCTTGCTCATTCATGGCCTTGTACTCTCAATAACTACCTGTCCCACACCATTCCTTCTCCGTGGTCTGCTGTGTGTGCACTTCTGCGACTCTACAGGGGAGATTATTGTTCATTATGCTTGAAACTGCTCCCATAGAATTGCTCCCTCACTGCAGGTAACCTGCCCCGATGATCATATTGGATGTGGGCTTCAGTATATGTAGGGCAAAGGACATGCAATTTGAAGCTTCCTTAGTCCCAGGTTTAATTTCAGTTTCTCTCCGAAAGGCTTGTGTCGAGTGACTCCCATACCTTTCGATATTCTTCATGAGAAAATGAAGAATATTAGTCAACTTTTGTTGTAAGATTTTGCATGTCCCTGAATATAATGACATCATCTGACTTGAGAGAAGGAAGGAATTGTAATGTGGTCTATGTACTTCACCTGAAATCTCTTAGGTCTTGCTCTTCAGAGTAGCTAAATGGATGTAAGCTCAGTGATGTTCTGACTCGTGATTCATAGCCAGGTGGACATGCCCTGTGTCAGCATCATAATATTCACTTTCAGAAAAAGGGATCTCAGTCAAATATAATTTACAATTTTCTTTTGTTGCAACCCTCCTGATATATGCGCTACATCTTTCCTGGAAGCAGGCTATTTCTGAGCAAAACTAACCTCGAAATAGGATGATATGGAATTGCAAAGCATTTTACTCTAAAATGCATCTCTTCTTGCCTCTATCAAGATTTCTTCATTAGAAAGCTAAATTAACCTAGGGCCTCTCACATTTTGGCCATTACTGTACCATTCTCATAATTTTTTGCATTTGTACTAATTTTTACTTAATATGTTTCATTTGTATTTTTTTCTTTTTAAAAATACATTTAATACATTTATTAAAAAGTAAATTTGTCATCAGTACTAAATAAAAAAATAAATGGCATAATAAGGCAAAGATAAAATATATTTTTGCAAATAAATATAAGGAAAATATAACAATGAATACAAATCATATCTATCTATGTAAATCATTTCATAAACACTGAATTAAAACATTTAAATCATTTCATAAACACTGAATTAAAACACAGCTAGTAGTATTTAATCTCATACTGTGTGCTAGGGATCAGGGGTACAACAATAAATAGATATAAATCCTATTGTCAGGGAATTCAGAATATAGTGAGGGAGAGAGACATATAAATACATCATTGTAACTTGCTGTCAGCATACCTTTGATGAAGATAAGCCAAGGATATTTTATAGGAAGAAAAGAAAAGCACTCAAGCATGTATCACAGAAGAACTCACTGGGGTTGGTGACGTTGGAGCCACATGTTTGGGAAGGAGAATGAAGAGGCAATGGCCAATGACAAATGAAGGGTCTTCCAAGCAGAGGGACAATGTGAATAGACAAGATTCCAGAAAAGGCATAGGGCGAGTGGAAGTTATAGAACATTCATGTTGCCATAGTGAACAGTGGAATCAAGGAGTGATGGAAAAGAGTTGAATTTGGATGCTAGGCAAACAGTTTTCATTTTATTTTGTAAGTAATGAAGTGAGAAGGGTGGATTCTACACTTTTATGGAGGAAGTTTTTAAAAGAAAATGAATTTGCAGTTCAGTAAGTAAATATCACTTTCTGAACAAGGAGCACAAGAGGGAGCGGGAAATAGAAACTTTTATAAATGGCAATATGTCGAAGCATTCAGAGAATAAGACTGAGAGAACAGAGCATCAGATTGCCAGGAATGATACATATTAGGCTGACCTTTCTCCTGGTCTAGACAAGCTTGTTCTAAGAGTAAAGTGTATGTTGGGATACATGTTGAGGTAGTGATGGTTGGGTAGAACCCTAGTTGTTTTGTATTTATGGACAGTTGACACTGATAGTTTGCCTTCTTGAGACTGAGTTTATTATTTCTACTAGCTAATCCTTTTTAAAGTTTCTATATTTCTTAATGTCTCCAGGCAAAAATTTCATCCAGGGCCAGGATCATATCTTTGTACTTTTGTGTGTTATTATACATAGGTCCCTCCCTTTTCAAAAGTTTAATTTTCTCCTCTCTAAAATGTAACCAACAAAAGTCTCCTTGAAAGGTTTTTTGATGATCGGTTGATATAAAATGTATAAGAATACCTTGCTCTGTGATTTATGCACACACTAGTTACTCAGCATTTGTTTGTTTTCTATTCCCTTTGCTACATAATAATAAGCAGGTGATGAATGTTTGATAATGATGGTGATCAGAAAGGATTAAAAATGTGGTAAAAGAAACTTAAATGGATTTCAGACTTTTATTTTGATGGTGGTGTCAAATAATTTTGTTTGAAACTTCATTATATTTAAAGTTATTACAGATTGTTCTTGGCTCTAGTGGGACAAAGTGACAAAAGGGAACCCAGAATAAGAGCATCATTGGTTCTCCATTAATCCTGATACTGGTCATAATTACTCCTGCAAATAGGCACTGTTAATCTATTAGTCAGTATGCCTATAATAAGACCTTGAGCAGGAAACACAAATAAAAATTTTAATTTACTTTGAACACCTTGCTGGAGAATCCAGAAGCTGTTGCTAAACCACTAAGTCTAAATTCCAGTAGACCTTGGAGACATATCTTCAGACCAATTTGAAGAAAAAATAAAAACAGTTTGTGAAGAGCTTATGTTCAAGATAGTTTGTTTTTCTTTTCACTGGCTACTTTAAACCAATGTAATTAAAAAATCAGGTGATGGCAAGGACTCACAAATGAGATTTAATGCAAAGTAAAATCTAGTCCTCAGAAATATTTTATATTGGTCAGGGCAGTGATGGTGATCTTCCATTTATTAAAATTTCACGTATGTCAGCAATTGTGCTAAGTGCTTAGCATATATTATCTTAGTTAATTCTCCCAATAAGCTTATGATATATACAGTTGTTGTTCTTTTTAAAGATTAAACAAACTGAACCTGATATATATTGAATAAGTTGCCTAAGTTTACACTACCAGTTAGGAAGCAAACTGAATATTCAGTTTCTGGTCTACCTATAGCCAATGTTCATGGAAATTGCTATATTCTCTTTTGTCAGATGATGAAAAAGATATTTTCACTAATATGAAGCTCACAGGGAGACATGGTAATCAAGTAAGTGAATACATGTGAAGATTTTAAAAAATCTAAATTGGTTAGCATGACAACCACAGCTAATGTATCTCTACCACACGTAAGTGGCATGTCGTACAAAGGAGATGTCAAATAAACACTGTGCATGAAGGCGGCCATGTGTTTAAAGTAGATAAGAAGTTCAATTAGAAACTAACAAGTAGGGAAAGTAGTTGGGTGGGGGCTGGGCTTCTGCCTAAAGTAGTCTTCAAGTTGATGGAGTTGACATGACCTACATGTGGATTACCCATTTCCCAAACTTAGTAAGCAGAAAATACTTCCCACCCCACCAAAACCCTGAACAGAATGATATCTTATTTCTATTCTTTTTTCAGAGTATCTGAACTTCCTTCCCACCACCCTCAGAGGTCTCTGATATTAATTTTCCTTTCTTTGAAGAACAAAGCAGTATGTTAATAGCTTTTAGAAGACATTATATCTGATCTCTGTTTTAAATATATATATATATACTATATATATATACACACACACATACACACACACACATACATACATATATATATATATATGCATTATTCCCTATAACCACAGTGCTTAGCAATCATAATATTTTTTACTGAATTTAATTAAATTCCTACAAATTCAATTATGTATCTCTCATAAAGATGCATAAATATTTACTGAATGGAAACTTACAATTTACAGTTTCTAGTTTTCCAGTAGTACAAAATCTCACTGAAGTCGATAACTTTAGCAACCAGTTCACATGAATTCACCATTATTGTACTTCTGGAATAAAATTTTTAGACAGAAATTCCTCCTCTGGCAAAGAAAGATATATATTTTGTGAGCCCTGACGTTTATAAAAGTTTGTGCACCCTCTTTAAAGAAAATAATATAGGATGACAAGAAAATTAGGTCCATGGGGCCTTAGAGATGACAACACTGTGAGATTCTGTCGAGAAGAGAGACAGTTGCCTCTCTCAACTTTGGAGACATTGCAAAAGAAGAAGGATATTTATACATTAGACATGTTTTTTTTGTAAAGTGTTTTATTAAGTTTTATTTCTATACTCTACTATTATCATCATAGACCCAGGTTTAAGTGTGAGCTCAACAGGGATAGAGTTGAAACACCAATGTGAGAGTCAGAAAATATGTTGCGATCAGATTTATCTCTCCTGTGATTAGAATATTCCTACATTAAACTAATCATGCCTGATTTCTTGCTCCTATTAAGGGGTATGATAATCATGAATGGTGTCCAGGTATGTACAGCATTTGGTACTAACTATACTTCTTGACTTCTTGTACTTGAGTGTGTCCCGAAGACCATTATTATTGTTACATTAGAAAGATATTCAGAAAATCTACTTTAAAAAAGACAGGAAAGCAATATTTCTGAATATCTTTTTAATGTAACAATAATTTTAGCTTCTATCTGTTGACACCTGTATAATAGTTACTTAAATATACACAAATTATCTAAAATTATTCATGAACATGAAGAAGAAATTGTATTAGTTTCCTATTGCTGCATAACACATTAACACAAATTTAGCAGCTTAAAAAAAGTTGCTAAAATAGTTTGTCTCCTATGAATATAATGTCTCCTATGAATAGGTTCCATAGGTCAGAAATCCAGGTAGGCTCTGCTGGTCTCTGTTCAGCTATAGCAAAGCTGGAATCAAGGCATTAGCCAGGCTGAGTGTTGATCTGGGTGAAGAATACCTTTGCAAGTTGAAGCATGGTGTTGACAGTATACATTTCTTTGTGGTGGAAGAAATGAGATGTCCATTCTCCTGATGGCTGTTGGGGTCACTCTCTGTTCCTAGAGGGCACCTGCATGGTTTCCTCCATCTTTAAACCAGCAATAGCACTTTGAGTACTTGTACTTTACATTTCTCTGACTTCCCATTCTATTGCTGCCTTCTGCCCTTTAAAAGTCTTACTTAATTAGATCAGAGTCACCTGGACAGCCTACAAATTATAAGGTCAACTGATTTGAATCTTAAATCGCTAGTGCAAAGTCCCCTCATAGCAATGCCTAAATTTGTGTTTGATTGAATAACCAGGAAAAGGGACGGGGCAGCAATACTTGGAATTCTATCTACTATATAGCTGCATTCTCAAAGTCCTATACCTGTTATAGAATTGGAAGAATTCATCTACTCAGTGATAGCAGATACAAACACTAAACACTGAGAATTGCAGTGGCGAAATATTAGCCATTTTATTGATGAATGACACCACCCAGGAGTACGAGAAGCTAATGTTCAAAAGCCTGAATTCCACAATGGAATATAGGTTACATATTATATGGGGCAAAATTACAAGACACCATGGGTTAGGGGGTTGGGGGTAGTGTTGTGAGCTGATTAGTCAGAGGTGAGGTAAAGGTAATGAATTATTTATTTAGGTTTTGGGAACCATTTTGAGGTCTTTTCCAGAGTCCCTATGTTTGGTTTCATTGGAAAGTAACCAGGGGGTCGTTTTACCTTAGGTCTCAGGAACTGAAACATATCTTAGGTCAAGATGTTATCTTTAGCCTGCCAGAGGTCCAGGCCACATGCCCATTAATCAGGCCTTGGCTACTGTCTTCTGCTGCCTCTATGGTTACTGATTATCCAGAGGAGAGAATAGGTCTCTGAGGAGTATAATATATAGAGAGAGGGATATGATTTCTAGATTTAAACAATTGATTTTAAAATAAATTTAATGAAAGTCATAAAGACCCTTGGTTTCAGAATTTCTTAAAATTGAGTATGTTGAAGTCATGCTAACCTATCTGGACTCCTACTATGATAATTTTTCCCTCTCTTTGTGTTGGCTGCACTCTGATATATGCATTTAAGAAGCCACTTGGAAGAGAGAGCTCTTTGTTTTCAAATAACACCTCATCATTTCTTCCCCAATGCACATACACATATACAACACACACATTTTTAGTTCTAAGGTAACTCAGACTATTGATTTTTACTTTTCTAGTGAGAAAAAATTAGTCACAGAACTCATTAACCTGAAAGATCAACAACAAAATAAAACAATAGAGAAATGACCCGGCACTAATTTATGATTATAACTAATTTGTAAGGCTAAGCAAAGACATTAATACTTGAAACATGCTCTAGAAGCATTACCACACCTCCATTTTGAACTCTCAGAATCCCCTCTGAATCATGTCAGCTTCACAATGCCCCTTTGTTATGAATCCTATATCAAAGTGCCAAAGACATTCAATGGACTGTTCTTTGTAAGCTCTGACTGCTTTGTGTTTTTACCAATTCATGGTGTTCTGTTGAAACTCAGTCGTCACAGTTTGTGAACAAATGGTTTCCTTCTCTCTCTTCAGACTGCCAAGAAGCTGGCAATCAAATCAATAGTAGCTGGTTCTTCTGGGATACTTCTCATGCTGATAAGTATGAAGTGCCCCCTAGAGACTCCTGGCCTGTAATTCCAAAGCTCAGTGGGGAAGAAATAGCTTACTGACACCTGTTAGCAAATAGAGACCTTCCTTCAGTATTAATATCAGATAGCACTTTAAATTTTTCCTGTTCACACTCTAATTTCCATTTCAGGATTTTGGTTTATGTTTGTTCCCTGCCTGAAAATTTCCTTCTTCCTTTTTACTTATTTGGAAGGTTATTAATACTCGATTCAATGTATTTAATTGATATAGGCCTATTTAGATTATTTATGTTTTTCTTTTGTGGCTTTGGTAGTTTGTATCTTCCAAGGAATTGGTCTCATTTCATCTGTTTTCAAATTTGTAGGCATTTTGTTATTTATTGTTCAAAGTATTCTTTTATTACCTTTTATAATTATCTTAATTTATATGAGATCAATGTGATGACCTCTCTTTCACTTCTGTATTAGTAATCAGTATCTTCTCTCTGTTTTCTTGATGTCAAACAAATCCAAATTTAGTTAAGGAGTTTTATCATTGAAAAGGTTACAATATGAAGAACACTCCAAGTACAAGATCTATAAGCTTCTCAAAATCAAACAGAGGAAAGCTTTCTTTAAAATTTATTAATTTTTTTAAATTTAAGAATAGTTGGTAAAGCTTTTCTCTTACATAGAAGAGTAAGTAGGGATAACAGAAACTTTCGAGGGGAAATTAAGTGGGAATGAACAAACATCATAATTACAGTGGTGTGACAGGGAAAGTTTCTTTCTCATTGTGATCAGCCAGTTCTCAGGATGAGCTATGAAGGAAAACGTTCTGTGTTTTACCGCTTGGTCAGACTTGAAGACAAGCCAAAGTTCAGGGGCTTGTGTGGAGGAGAAAAACCTGCCTAAAGATCGACTAAGCCAATGAAGAGGGTAAAATATGGGCAATTATAAGCACTTAGTCATTGCTCGGGTTGGCTAAGGGTTTATCAGTTGATCAGTTATCAGTTTTTCATTGATCATTTCAAAAAACGAACTTTTTGTTTATTGTTTCTCTCTTGTTTTCTTGTTTCCAAGCTCATTTATTTCTGCTCTAATTTTTAGTATTTTTTTTTATTTGCTTTAGGCTTAAATTGCTCTTCTTTATTTTCCTAGGCAGAAGCTTATATTATTGTAATATAAGATCATCCTCTTATCTAATGCTATAAATTTCATCTAAATATTACTTTTCTTGCATCTCATGCATTTTGATAAATTAAGTTTACATTTTCGTTTACTTCATTTTTTAAAATTTTCTTGAGATTTCTTTGACCTATGTGTTATTTAAAAGTGTATGTTTAATCACCAAATGTTGGGGATTTTCCAACTATCTTTCTGCTGTTTTTAGTTTAATTGTGATCTAATAACATACTTTAAATTATTTCTATTTTCAAAAAAAAAATAGATGTCTTTTATAGCATAGAATGCTATATATCTTGGTGAATGTTTCATGTGAGCTTTAGAATAATGTATATTCTGCTGTCGATAAAGAGAATATTCTGTTAATATCAATTTATTCAAGTGGATTAAGAGTGCTATTCAGATCAACTCTATCTTTAGTGATTTTCTGCCTGCTTGAACTAAAAAATACTGATCAAGTATGTTAAAGTGTCCAACTATAATAGAAGATTTTTCTATTTCTCCTTAAAGTTCTATTAGTTTTTGTCTCATGTATTCTTATGTTCTATTAGGGACATACATGCTTAACTTTATTATGTCTTCTTAGAAAAGTGATGACTCTTTGCCTGTCATATTTTTTTCTTGTTCTGAAGTCTACTTTCCATGAAATTGATATCACTATTCCACTTTTCTTTGAATTAGTGTTAGTACAGTATATCTTTATATTTTCCTTTACTTTTTACCTGTCTTTTTTATTAGTTTGTTTTTGATGTGGGTTTTTTTGAAGACAATACACAGTTGTATCTCCTTTTTTTTCCCATTCAATCTGACAGTCTCTGTCTTTAATCGATGTATTTCTTCTATATATTTATACCTTACTCTTTGTGGTAAGGAAAATAATCCCCGCCCCCCCAATAATATCCATGCCCTAATATCTGGAACCTGTAAATATGCTGCATTTCATGACAAAAAAAGGATTTTGCTGATGTGATGAATGTTGTGATGGGATATTATTCTGGATTTTCTAGGTGGATGCTATGTAATTCACAGTGAAAAAGGAAGCCAGATGAGTAGGTCAGAATGATGTAATGTGAGAAAGAATCTGCCATCGATGGCTTTAAAGGTAAAAGAAGGGGTCCATTGCTAAGGAATGTGGGCCACCTTGAGAAAGTGGGAAAGAAAAAGGCATGGATACTACCAAGAGCCTACAGAAATAAACACAACCCAGCCACCTTCATTTTAGTCCAGTAAGACTGTTTCAGATATCTTACCCATAGAGCTATAAGACAATAAATTTATGTTGTTTAATCCTCTAACTTGGTGCTAACTTATTATGGTAGCAATAGAAAACTAATAGAAACTAAAACATATGTCAGGATCAAAGAGCCTAATTCTCTCTGGTATATGCCTCACTAATATACTTTGACTTCAATTTCTCTTGTGCTAAAACATCTTCCTTTCCATTCTTATGTGTTCTTTATCTCACACATATTAGTTTGTGTGTATGAGGCAGAGTTAGTATGTGTCTGTATTGTTGCTATTATTCTTTACCAATCCCACACTCAGCTATATTAATATTTGTTTCTAAAAATTTTTAGATTGTATATATTCCCTAGATGCATGCTGGAAATGTAAACAAAAAAATCCAGTTTGAGGACAAAGGCAATGTACTGATGTTAGATAATCTCAGATTCTAAGTCCATGTTACTTAACATCACATCCAATTCTCAGGATCCTTATTTGTAAAATAGAAATAAAAATACCTACCCCAGGAATTCTTTGTAAGGTTTGAAAGCAGAAGCAAGTATGATTTTCTCCGAGTAGGTGTTTAGATATTAGATATTCTCAGTATTTCATTTTCTCAATACAAACAATAAATAAGATAAATATGAGCATACAATTTTCATTTCTGTCATTCTATTTAAAAAACTGCAGTAGGAAACAAGTGGGAAGTTTACAGCTAGCATTTTCTTCGAGTGATTATTCACAAATACTGTAATTCTTGAGGGTCAACAGTCCTATCCATTAGATGATCTCATAGTCAGATAATGAGAGAGACAGAGAGAGAGAGAGAGACAGAGACAGAGACAGAGAGACAGAGAAAGAGAGAGACAGAGACAGAGACAGAGACAGGGGCAGACAGACAGATATACACTTGTGCATATATTGTGGATTTCCATGGTCTAAAGATAACAAATTGTTAGATGAACATGTCTTACATTATTTTGAAATCGAATCTTGTTGATAAAAATAGGCACTTCATACCTTTTCATTTTAATGTATTTTTTACTGCTTGGTATGTGACATATTACTAAAATGTATTTGCTGTTCATGGCATAGAAAAATGTTTTTATTAATTTGAGTGTTGTGAGCTTTTAAAAATCACTTAATTAGATGTAATTGATATAATTGTTATTTGCCAGTTCTACGAGTAAATGCACAAAAAAGACTCAGAAGGGAGCTTTAAAATTACCAATATATATTATCTTCAAATCTAATCATTTCCTTGATAGAAATAGATTTTATATTATCATTCTATTTATATATTCTACACATAATATATAAAATATATATCATCCATACATGATTATCTACACCTAATATATATATATGTATATTGTGTTTTTAAAATTTGCTTTAAAGTTATACTGAGTCTGCTTTAAATTTCTCAAATGTTGTGTAGTTGAAGAAAAGTGGTTACTTTGTCTCAGACCAGTTTTTCTTTTGGTAGACCATAGTGGAAGATAATTCTCCATCAGTCTACCATGTTCTGTACATCCAGTAAACAGAAAACCTGTGTCCTTTTTAAAAGAATATTTAAAAGACTATCTTTTCAAAAATATTTATAATCTAAACAGTCTTGGAAGATAAAGATTTTATCTTCCTCTAGAAAGGATAAAAAGCTTTTTTTTCTATCCAGTCTAGTAAATTAAATATTTCTCTCCATAGCAAATGTTGTGCAGGTGTGCTTGCAGTTCATTATAAAATATTTGGGTTCTCAAAACCTGAGGTTTCTCTCCTGTAATGACACTTTGCATATGTAGGCATCCCTTGGCCCTGTGAGAACTGGGGCTTTGGAAAACTCAGCGAAATGGTAATACTCCCCTTTCTGTGAATAATAAACTGTCCTTTGATTGTTTCTAAGACCCATGTTTTCCTGTCAGCACCCATAAAACCATGGCAGGATAACTTGTTAGTTTGCAAGTAGAATAAAATCTTAGATTCACTACAGTTCTTGACAGAATTAAATATAATAAAGAAGTGCTTCACATCAACAAAATTAATCAATTATGTCTATACTCATTTTCAAGAAAAAGTCTAAAAATTATTTTCACGCACATGAAGAAGTGGCTTAGTATAATGAGCATAGTACTGGGCTTATGGTAAAGATACTGGACCCTATTCCAAATTCTCCTTTACCTTAATTTGCAAACTGAACAAATTTACTTTTGTTTAATATGCTTCTCATGTATTAACTCATTTATTGTTCACAGTGCAAAATGCAGCAGGTTTTAAATTGCTTGATTTTTTTTTTTATAAAAGGATATTTGTTTTCTTGTTTTCCTAGTTGATATTTATAATTACACAATTTTAGTGTTGTTTGATATAATTATTCTGGATGTGAGAGGTGTGTAGGAGAGGACCACATAGAATCCTTGGTCCATGATTTTAAACCTTTTCACGTTTGTGAGTGTTTTCCATGTGTCACAAGACTCCAAAAATTCACTACACAAAGATATGAAATCTTTAAGGTCAAATGAGGAGCAAGGTCAAACTGCCCTGCATGCAGCCCATGACAAGAAACCTACTATGTGTCATGGTTTATGGAATATAATAGTTTTGAAGGTTGGACCACAAAACAAAGTGAGAATAGAATAACACAATTGGAGGAAAATTTTGTATTTAGTATTTTGATCTAGGCTGAAAGCTTGCATTTTGTAGCTCTCATAATAATGGAAAGCATACTACTGTTATCAAAGATTTTTTAAATGTTCTATTTTGAGTATGATGTTGGTTATACTGCTGGGTATAATTTGCCCAAAGCTCTTGAGCTGTATATTGAAATTGTATAAATTTTATTGTATGTAAACTATTCTCCATAAACTGAAGACCACTTTATAAGTTAGTATCTGAAGTAAGGTCTTTATATTTTCCATGATACCAGAGGCTCCAAGGGATCTCAGTTTTTCATGGGGGTATACAGATTTCAGGGACACCATGCAACTTTTTATCAGAAAGGACACCAATATAAGATTTAATGTAAACATGTTTCCCAGATATTTTCCCTTTGAAAATAAATCTTACTTAGAAGAGAAAAAAAAGGAAATGTGAAGGGGCTGATTATGAATAATAGTAAGAATGAAAGAGAGGCAGATCTTCAAGAGAAAGTGAAGTCCTGGGTAACTGACTTTCTTCTGATTGCAATCTCTTACTGCATCTTTTTTTTACTTCTGATTAAAACACACAAACAGGGCACCAAACTTTTATTTTTTTTCTACTCAGTGCCTTATTATTGTAAACACATCTCCTATTTTTATTTTAACCCAGGTGAAGAAAGAAATGTAGTTTATTGGCTTTATGCTATTAACTATCTAAAATAAATTGAGACAGCTGTGATGAACTATTTTGTATGCATTTAATATTCAGAAAAACTTAAGTTTTTTTTGCCATTAAAAATAATATCCAGTGCAAAATATTGTCCTAGCCTTACTGATTCCACAATGAGATAGGAAAAAAATTAACTGATCATTATTAGGAATAGAATTATCTATAATTTGTCATCATCATCATAATCATCATCTATATTTTTTCTAACATAGTGCTTAACCTAATATAGGAAATTAAAAAAATATATTTTCTTTCTATTAATCTATACCCACAATAAAAATTATAGACTATAATATCTGTTAGAATTTAATTTACTGAGTGTCTACACTCTTCCGTCAGTTCAAGATTACATAAAACAAATAAAATTAATATCTAGTTTCTATTTAAGGCTAGTTATAGAGACACCTCAGGACCACAGACTTTAGCATTGTACTGTGATAAGATTCCACAGAAAGGGCTGAATCTAGTGAGATATTTTCTCAGTATGACCAGAAGAAAATAAGAAAAATCAAAGGCAGCAAAAATGTTTTAGGGTAAAGTTTGGGGGGTAAGGATTAACTGTAAGCAGAAGATGAGACCTGCATTCTTCAGTGAAGTGTTCTTCAATCGTTCTGGAAGCGTAATACAAGGTGAGTGAGATGAAAGTGGCAAAAGGGCATCCATGGGACCATGGGCCATTGCAAAACTTCCCTTATTAATCATTGTGGAATTTGACAGAGGGATGTATATAAAGAAATAGAGCCGGGTTTCATAGAGGAAACATAAATTTTGCTTAAGAGACAACATAACCATATATCAAATACTTAGAGGAGTATTTCTAGACTTTCAGTGTCAATACTTTTTTTCCTGGGATGCTTATCATAAGTACCAATTCCCAGACTCCATGTGAGAACTTTGATGATCCAATAGTTTCAGGATGGGAACAGAATATTCATTTAAAAAAAACACTTTATGTAGACAAAGTACAGATCCAATGTTTCAAATATTAAAGTTAAGCTCTAATTATCATTTTAGAATGTGTTCATTTACCATATAAATAATCTTATATCTGTCACACACTCCCACCAATATAAACATCTCATATAACCATAGCACAATTATCAAGGGCAGCAATTAACATAAACACAATAATATAAACTAAAAAACATTGTTTTTACTAAGTATTTAAATAATATTCATTTTTTTTCTGGATTATATCCAGGATCTCAGAATGCATTTAGCTGTTATTTCTCCTTTGTTTCTTCTAGTCTGTAGCAATTCCTCATTTTTTCCTTGATTTTCATGACCATGACAGTTTGGGATAGTATTGATTTGAATGTTATGCATTTTTGGCAAGAAGATTATATTCTTCTCAGAACATCCTATCAAGGAATTAATAAGGTAAATATATACTACTACTAGTGAAATTTACAATGATAGGTTTCTCCATTGTAAAGTTATTTATTTTTCCCTTTGTAGTTAAGAATTATCTCGAGAAAATATTTCAAGACTGTGTTTTTACAACTATCTCCCTCTAATTTTAGCAGCCATCTGTGGATCGTCTTTAACTTTCACTTTGGAGTTTACCTAATAGTGATACTCAGTTTCCCTCTTTCTTTCTACATTTATTAATTGGATTCTACTCTAACAAAGAGTTATTTATTTTCTTTCATGTATTTATCTATTTTTATTATTAATTTTACATCAATATGGTCTCATAGATATTTATTTTTTATCAATTAAAATACCGAGTTAAAGTCTTCCAGCGGTTACTTTGATTAGACTTTTTGCCCTAGGCTGATAAAGTAGAATATGTGGCTAGAAGTGAAATAATTTTTGTACACCAAACAATTTTTTCCAAATGATATCTAAATAGTATAGAAACAAACAAACAAAACATAGAAATTACATAGCTACTTAAAACAATAATATTGAAAGACTAAAAGCATTGGATTTACATATGCTGGGTATAATCCCTAATTACATAACTCTCTAATGGTCACAATGAAAATTACTTAATGTCTCAGATTTTAATTTCTTTATTTTCGAAGTATACAAGTAAAGTATATAAGTATACTTCAAGTATACAAGTATAAATAAAGTTTCATTACAAAATTATTACTAGAACAAATTTATATAAGTTGGTATTTTATAAGATATATAGTGAATGCAAAATAAATTAAAACTATTATATTGTGTGAGATAGATTTTATTTTCTGAATTTTTGACAGAGAACAAGCATTTAAATTTTTTCCATATCATTTTTTCTTATCACTAAGATTGAAATATTAATTTGCCTTACCAGACTTCCACAGGAGAATTTCTAGGGGGTCAGTGGTCTAGAGCATTTGTAAAACTCTCTCCAAAAAAGTAAAAATATGACTCTTACCTTTAAAATGCCTGACGGTTTATTTTGAAAATCGGAGATAGCATATATGACAGTGATGTGTTTCGTACTTATTCTTTCAAAGGACGACTGAAAAAGTTGCCGTTGTAAAATGTTTTCTAAAGCAAGAGAAGGTTATCCAATGTTGTCAAGGATACAGAGTACTTTGCTTATGGACTCTGATGGATCTGTTGGAGATAATCTATGATGACCATAGCAATCCTGAAAGAAGATTCAAAGAAGACACCTTATGGTTTTGAAGTAAGGCAGAATCCTCCTAAATGAAACTGTCCTGTGAGTAATATAGAGATTGATATTGGCAGGTTGATATTAACTTATAGGAAAACTAGAAGAGTTGCCATTTGGCACCTAAATGATTTTATTATATGAAACACCTATCTTCATATAATCAGGTGACATCTTATTAAGCTAACTATATATCTCAGTTTGGCCAGTACAGAAATGTTTTAAACTTAATGCACCTTCATATTTATTAATCATCTCCCTTTACTCTCAAAAGAGTTTTGACAAGATAATAAGCATAGACAATCCTATATGTTATACATCAAACCATAAAGTCGAGTTTCACTCTTATAACATCACCATCAGATTGAAGAAGTACATAAAGAATTTGGCTGTGATACATCCTGCAGGTCCAAACAGTACATCAAATAACTTTTCCCTGCACATTTTGAATCTAACAGCACTTATTCTTTGTATGGTATCTTAACACAATTTTGTTTTGAATAAAGGATTCCACATCACTTATAAGGAAGACAATGGACTAATGCCCTTGGAAATCCTTGATATTATTAGAGAATAGAGAGGGAGAAAAAAGTAATTAAGAGAATTTTTTTATATAGATGGATGAGTTGGCTTCTAATTCTCAGTTTTATAAGCTCTTAATTCAGATTTATAAACTAAACTAACTCTTACGAGGTGTGCAGAAAACTATATGACTATCATATCATATATAGAATTATAGAGATTAAATAAATTGACCTGTAAAGTTCTTAGAATTGTGTTTGGCATATGGTTAACACAATTATTTTTTATCATTATCATATATTAGTCTTCTGAAAAATTGAAATTATTTATTGAAGATCTAGCTATAGTACAAACTGAAAAAAACAAAACAAAACTAACACTCCCCTGTTCTGTAAAATACTGTCTTCTATTCTGCACAATAGCTCTGATGATAAATGTATATATA
>NW_011888868.1:4738879-4752655 GCF_000151845.1 Pteropus vampyrus | reverse complement strand
TACACATGCATATATATAGCAAAATCTGAAAGAATAAAAGAAGAAATACAAAAATCCACAATCATCATAGTTGAACATTTTAATACATCTATTAATATAATGATCAACTTTAAGCAAATATTAGCAAATTATATCCATTTATGTAAAAAATTCATAGAGCATCATGACAAAGCGGGCTTATTTTAGGTGTGCGAGATGGTTTTTCATTCAAAAGTCAATTACAATTAACATTTAATTATTAATCTAATTAATATTAATATTTTCCAAACTAGAGCCTAGCCAGTATATAGAAAATTTAAATAATATAAAGACAAAGTTAAATTAAACAGTGTTTTTTGAGGTGAAATTTACATAATATAAAGTTATCTAGTTTAAAGTATAAAATTCAGTGGCATTTAGCACATTAACAACTCTGTCAATTCTAAAACATGTGTATGACATCAAAGAAAACCCTGTACCCATTAAATAGTGACTGCCCATTTCCCCTTCTTCCAGGCCTAGTGACCACTAATTTGCTTTTCGTCTCCATAGATTTACTATTCTTGATATTTCAGACAATTGGAATCATAAACATGTGATCTTTTGTGCCTGGCTTATTTAACCTAGCATAATTTTTTTTTTCACTTTTTTTCCCCAGCTTTATTGAAATATAGTAGACAAGTAGTTGCTCATATTCACATTGTACAATTCAATGAGTTTTTTAAATTTAAATTTGGCATACAATAATATATTAATTTCAGCTGTACAGCATAGTGATTAGAGATCTATATAACTCATGAGAGGTCAACCCACTAAATCTAGTACCCCTTTCTCCCTAACTTTTTTTTCACATTGTTGACTCTTTTCTTTCTCCATGACTATTTATATCTATTCATTCGTATTGCTTAATCCCTTTGCTCTTTTTCATAGTTCCCGCAACATTCCCACCTGTCTAGTAGCCTTCAAAATATTCTCCATATCTATGAGTTTGTTTCCATTGTTGTCATTTATTTTGTTCTTTAGATTCCTCATGTACAAGAAATCTTGTGGTATTGATCTTTCTTTATCTGTCTTACTTCATTTGGCGCAATACTCTCTAGGTCCATCAAGTCAATATAGTTTTCCATCCCCTTCCTTTTAGTCTGCGTGTGTCTTTAATCTGAAGTGAGTTTCTTGTAGTCAGTATATGTAAGAGTTTTGTTTTCTTATTCATTCAGTCTTTCTATCTTTTGGTTGGAGCACTTAATTCTTTTCCATTTGAGATATTTGTTGATAGGTATGTGGTTATTACCATTCTTTATTGATGTTTTCGATATTTTTTTTTAAAAAGTCCCTCCAACATTTTCTGTAATACTGGGTTGGTGTTGATGAATTCTTTTAGCTTAATTTTGTCTGGGAAGCTCTTTATCTGTCTTTCGACTCTAAACGATAGCTTTGCTGAATAACTTTTCCTTGGTTGTAGATCCTGGGTTTTCATCACTTTGAATATTTTGTGCCAATCCCTCCTGTCCTACAAAGCCTCTTTTGAGAAATCAGTTGCCAGTCTTATGAGTGTTCTGTTATATGTAACTAATTGCTTTTCTGTTATTGTTTTTAATATTCTCTCTTTGTATTTAATCTTTGGCATTATAATTATAATGTGGCTTGATGTGGGCCTCTTTAGGTTTATCTTTTTTGCGACTCTCTGAGCTTCTTTCAGTTGTATGTCTATTTCCTTAATCAGGTTGAGGAAGTTTTCCATCATTATTTCTTCAAATAACTCTTCAACTTCTTGTTCTCCCTCTTCAAGTACCCTAAGACACAGATATTTTTACATTTAATTATGTCCCATAGCATCCTTAAATTATTATTATATTCTTGGTTATTTTTTTTTTTTTGCCATTCTGATTGGATGTTTGGACTTCCCCTCCTCTATACCAGTGGTTTGATTCTCTTCTTCATCCACTCTATTGATTCCCTTTAATATACTCTTCATCTCAGATATTGTATTCTTCATTTCTGATTGAATCTCTTTAAATTTCCATTTACATTTTATGTTTTTTTTTATGTCTTTGTTAAAGTTCTCACTGAATTCATCTACACTTCACTTAATTTCATTGAACATCTTTATAACCAGTGTTTTGAACTCTGCATCCTTTAGATTGCTTACCTCTATTTTTCCTTGATCTCTATTCTGTTCTTTCATATGGTTTCTGTTTCTTTGTCTTCCCATTTTACCTACCTTTCTGTGTCTGTTTCTATCTACTAAGCAAGGTTCTTAAATATCCTGGTCTTATTAATGCGGCTTTGTAAAGTAGGTATCTAGTGGCATAATCCTCAGAGCAGTTCAGCTGTAGGCCAAGTTTAACCACAGCCTATGCTCCTCTGGGGCTACCTGTTAAGCTTCAGCAAACAATCAATAGATGCTGTGCTTATAGTTACCTCAAGAGGCCATACCAGAAAATGAAGTCAGCTGCCACCAGTGTGAGTCTTGGAACTGCTCGGCATGTAGCACAGGACTTACTGAAGACATAACAGGAGGTGGCTTGGCGGGGAGGGGTGGGGGCATGAGTTGGGGGAGGAGGAGTTTCAGGGAATCTTCTGGGAAGAGTGATCTCTGTTACCCAGTTTGATGATGTCTCAGCTATGGTGGTGCTGTGTCTACACACTGGGAGGAGGGAGAGCTCAACAGAGGAGCAATAGATACTGCCAGTCCTTCTGTTCGGTAGAAAGCCTCACCTCTGGTCCTCGATCCAACAACTCGGTGTCCCCGTGTAAGTCCCTGGTGTTCCCTGAGCAGACCACCTGGCTCTGGTGCTCATAGTGAGCAAGTACATCACTAGGACAGTCCAGTCGCAGTCAAGGCCCCTTTAAGGGGAATGTCGCCAATTGCTGTAGCCTCTGTTCCACTGAGCCTCTCAGGACTAGGCAGCTTTGTGTCTTCACCCCCTCCTACCTCCTACCATTGAAGGGTGATTTCTTATTTCTATCTCTAGTTGTAGGGCTTCTGTTGATCTAGACCCCAAGCAACTCTGCTTGCTGTTTGCTCTGTATTTCCATCACTACTTTGATGTGGTCATAAGAGTGGATGAACGAAGCTCCTATCATCTATGCCATTTTGCCTAGTCTCCCTAACCTGGCATGTTTTCAAGATTCATACAGATTACAACATGTATCAGTATGTCATTTATGAATAATATTCCATTTCATTTGATTTTGTTTCTTCATTTAACATTTGCAAGTTTTGACTATTGCAAATGGTTCTGCTATGAACACTTACATATCATTATTTATTTGAATACTGATTTTAAGTTATTTTGGGTATATTATACTCAAAAGTTATACCTAGGAGTAAAATGGCTGGGTCATAAGGTAAATTTATATATTATTTTTTAGGAATCTGCCAAACTGTTTTCTATATTGGTTGTACTCTTACACGTCCACCAGCAAAGTATGATGGTTCCTATTTCTTTACATCCTCACCAACAGTTGCTATTGTCTATCTTTTTTTTCATTATAGATGTCCTAGTAGTTATAAAGTGATGTTCCATTGTGGTTTTTATTTGTATTTCCCTAATGGCTAGTAATGCTCAACATGATTTCATGTGCTTAATGGCCATTTGTTTATTTTCTTTGAAGATCTATTTTTTCAAGAACTTTGCCCATTTTAAAATTAAAATTATTGGGATGACATTTATTAATAAAATTTTATAGGTTTCAAGTGTACAATTCTATAATACATAACTTACATATTGAATTGTGTGTTCACCACCTAAAGTTAAATTACTTTTTGTCATCATATATTTGACCTCCTTTACCCTTATCTACTTCCCCGCTCCCCCCAATTCAGTCTGGTAAACACTAAACTGTTGTCTGTGTCCATGAGTCTCTGTTTGTCTTATTCATTTGTTGCTTTTAGTTTTATATTCCACGTATGAGTGAAATCATATGCTTTTCAACTTTTTCTGTCTGACTTATTTTGCTTAGTATGATAATCTTAAGATTCATCCATGTCGTCACAAATGGCAGTATTTCATCTTGTCTTATGCCTGAGTAATACTCTATTGTATATATGTACTACACAAGTAATAACAAATGTTGGAGAGTATGTTGAAAAAAAAGAACCCTTATACATTACTGGTGGGAGTGTAAATTGTTACAGTCACTATGGAAAACATTATGGAAGTATCTCAAAATTTAAGAATAAAATTACTTATATTTTTAAATTGGATTATTTGCCATTTATTTTTGAATTGGTTTCATAAAATGCATTAGAAAGTATTCCACCTTCTTTTATTTTTTGGAAGAGTTTGGGAAGGGTCATGCTAAATCTTTACATAAGATGTAGCGTTTTATAACATAATATCCAAAATGTTCAGGTTTCATTGAAATTCACCCATCCTATCAAGAACCAGAAAGATATGTAAATAAATGAAAAAAAAAAGATGCTCAATGGAGAAAAATACTGAAATGACAAAGATATTAGAATTATCATGTACAGATTTTCAAAGAGCCATCATCAAAATGCTTCAATGAACTATTATAAAAACATTAGAAACAAATGATAAAAAATAAGATTTAAGAAGAAATAGAAAATCTCAGCAAAGAAATAGAAGATATAAAAATGAACTAAATGCAAATTTTAGAACCAAAATATCCAGTAACTGAAATAAAATTCAATCAATGTCTCAAAAGCAAAATGAAGGAGATGGAGGAAAGAATCAGTGAACTTAAAGATAAAACAACAACAACAAAATCCAATCTGAATAACAAACAGAAAATAGACTGAAAAAAGAAAACTCAGGTGCCTATGGGACTATAAATATTTTAACGTTTGTGTTTCTAGAATTTTGAAATGAGAGGGGAAATTAGGGTAAATATGCCTGGAAACTTAAAAAAAAAAAAAATGTGGCAACAGACATAAACCTACATATTCAAGAAGTAGAGCAAACTCCCAAAAAGATAAATTCAAGTAAGTCTACATCAAGACACATCATATTAAACCTATGAAAACAAAATCAGAGAAAAGTCTTGAAAACAATGAGAGAAACTTAGCATATAAGTATTAAACAGTTCAAATGTCAATAGATTTCTTAATAACCATGGATGCCAAAAGAGAGTAACAGAATTTTTAATAGTTCTGAGAGAAAATAACCATCAATTCAGATTTCTACATTCATTAAAAATATCCTTTAGGAACAAAGGAAAAGTCAGGTAAATGAAAACTAGGAAAATTGTATCCAGCACACTTACTTTAAAAGAATAACTAAAAGAAGTTCTCTATAAAGAAAGTAAAGGATGAAAGAAGACATATTGAAAATTAAAATGGAAGAAAGAACACAGTATGCAAATATATGAATAACTACAGTAGACATTTTTTCTCTTACTGAGTTTTCTAAATTATGTTTTATTGTGGAAGCAAATATTATACTCCTGCTGCTATAATAGTAGAACTAAATATTAGAACTACTGAGGTGGTTCTAAGGTGCATAGATAAAATAGTTAAGATAATTCTACATCATATAATAAATGAGGGAGGTAGAATAAAGGAATGTAAAAGAAGGTTAAGATTTTACACTTTAGTTGAGCTGGTAAAAAGATGACACCAGTAGATTATGATGTTATGTAAATGTTAGGAAATACCTGAAACAACCACTAAAAATGATATACAAAGAAATATACTCTAAAACACTATTGATAAATAAAAATGGAATTCTAAAAAATCTTCAAGTAACACACAGTAAATCAAAAAAAGTAAACAGATCTATATAACAGAACAAAAAATATAAAATAAAATGACGTACTTAAGATAACTTATATATCAATAATTACATCAAATGGCTAAATACACTATTAAAAAACAGATTTGCAATTTAAAAAATGTGACCCAAATGCACAATGTCTACAAGATATCACATCAAATACAATTTATACACGTTAAAAGTAAAAGGATGCAAAATGATACATCAAGCAAATGTCGATTAAAAGAAAGCAGGAATTAACTATATTAATATCATGTAAAGTAGACTTCAGAGCAAAAAAAAAAAAAAAAGTTACCTAAGACAGAGATGGACATTATATAATGATTAAATTGTCAATCCACCAAGAAGACATAGCAATCCTGAATGTGTATGTCCCAAACGATGCAGCTGCAAAATATGTGAAGCAAAACTGTTAGAAGTGAAAAGAGAAAAAGACAAATACAGAGATATATTTGAAGAATTCAAGACATCATCCTCTCTATAACTGATAATACAGTTAGGCAGAAAATCAGCAAAAATATAAAAGAAACTCTCAAACAAGAAATTTCAGGCCAGATAATCCCACATTTCAAATTCAATCAATGTAATTTATCATATTAATAGGCTATAACAGAAAAATCATAGGCTCATATAAATCTATATAGAAAGAGCATTTGAAGAAATTCAACATAATTTGTAATAAAAACTCTCTGGAAAAAATAATTAGTCGAGAACTTTCTCAACTTGATAAACAGATTCTAAAATAAACCTCCAGCTAACATGGTGAAAGACTAAATGCTTTACCTCTAAGATAGAAAACAAGAGAAAGTGTCCATTCTCACATTTCAATACAGCACATTGCTTCAAGTTCTTTACAGTTCAGTAAGGTAAGAAAAAGAAATAAAAGGCATAAATATCAGGAAGGAGAAAATAAAAAATTCTAATTTTAGATAATATCACTACTTATGTAGAAAATCTCATGGAGTTACAAAAATCCTTCAGGAACTAATGCATAAGTTTCCCAGGTTTCAGAATACAAGATAAATATGCAAAAATACTTTTTTTTTTTTTAAATATACATATACTAGCAATGGATGTGTGTAAACCAAACACTTGAAAAAAAATTTAGGCGTAAATCTAGAAAACATGAACAGAGCTTGTACACTGAAAACTACAAAACACTAATGGAAGAAATAAAATAATAAATGAATAGAGACTCATACAGTGTTTATGAGTAACTAAATAGTAAAGATTCACCTTAAAGTGACATAAGAATTTAACTCAATTTCTATCAAAGTATCAACAAGAATTTTGTAGAGAGGCAAGATTATTCTAAAATTCATTATTTCAAAGTAGTTAAAATAGATAAAACAATTTTGAAAATCAATAAAATGGGATAAATCAGTCTACATATTTCAGGAATCATTACTTAGTTGCAGTAGTAAAGATACTGTGGTACTGTTAGAAGAATAAGCACATAGATCAATAGAAGAGTTCAGAGAATCTGAAAATAGACCTATACAAATATGTCAATTGATTTTTGACAATGTAGCAAAAGCAATTTAATTGAAGAAGACTGTCCTTTCCAACAAGGTGGCTAGAACAATTAGACAGTCATCAACAAAATGAAGAACAATTAAAAAACAAACAAAAAACCTTGACCTAAGTCTCATATCTCATCTCAAATTAATTCAAATTGAGATATGGACTTAAATGTATAATGTAAATCTTAATAAATTTAGAAAAAATCAGAGAAAATAAATTTTAAAAGTATGATTTATTAAAGGAAATACTAATAATATAAACTTCAGTAATTTTTTTTAAATGCTCTGTAAAATCCTATTAAGAAGATGAAAAGATGAACTACAGACTGGAAAAGAATATTGGTGAACCATATATCCAACAAATAATGACTATTTAAAATATATAATGAAGCCTCAACATTCAACAATATAAAACAAACAATCTAATTAGAAAATACAAAAAAGTAACAATTCACCAAAGGAAATAAAAAGATAGCAGATGGCAAATAAACACATGAGAAGTTGTTCAACATCATTAGCCATTATGGAAATGTAAATGACAACTACCACAGGATAACATTACCCATCTATCCAAATGGCTAAAATAAAAAATAAAAATAATAATGACAAAATCAGAAGCTAATGAGGATGCAGCTAAACTGGATCACTTACACATTACTCATGGAAATATAAAGTGGTCTGGCCACTCCAGATAACAGTTTAGCAGTTAATAAAAAATGTAAACATGCAACTATCATATAACCTACCAATTGCACACATTTGCATTTATCCCAGACAAATGAGAACTTATATTATTAGAAAAAAGAAAAAAGAAAAACTTTTATAGCAGCTAAAACCTGGAAACCACCCAGGTGTCTTTCTATGGTTAAATAAACTGTTATATACACATGCCAAGGAATAATACTCAACAAAAAGGAACAGACTCTTTTTTTAGCTTAACAATAAACATTTATTTCTCAGTGGAAATAAACTACTGATACATGAAAAATCTTTGATGAATCTCCAAAGAATTATTATGCTGATTGAAAAAAAAATGCTGATTGAAAAAATACTACATATACACACATATATATAGTATGATTTTATGTAATGTTTATGAAATTAAATTATAGAAATGGAGAACAGATTCAACAGTTGTCAGAGTTTAAGGAGGAAGAGGGAACCTGCATGGAAGAGAATGTAGCTATAAAAGGCAACATGAGGCATAGTTGTAGTGATGGAAATTTTTTTCTATCTTTGTTTTATCCGTGTCAATATCCTGCATGTGATATTCACCATAGTTTTGCAAGATGTTGTCATTGGGAGAACCTGGGTAAAGAGTATATGAAACCTCTGTATTATTTCTTACAATTGAATGTGAAACTAAAGTTATCTCAAAAAAAAATTTAATAAAAATGTATCTGATAAAGAACTCATTCAAATATACACACACACACACACACACACACACACACACACACGCATATATAGAAAGCAATAACAACAACAAAAATAGAGCCTATTCCACAAACTGTTAATTTATAAAAAAATTGTTCAGTTTTATTTTTATCAGAGAAATTTAAAATAAAATCGCAATGTTATCCTCGTTTCACATTCTTAGGAAATCTAGTATTTAAAAGGCACGCAATAACAATTATTTTTTATAATGTGGAGCAACAATAGCTCTTGTAATTTTTTTTATAACACAAATGAGTGCAACACTGTTTATCATCTTTAGAAAAGCAGATAATATTGTGCAGTATAACCCCAAAATTTCATTTCTAGGCTTAAAAATGTTCACAATGGTACTATGTAACAGCCCTATACAAGCAACTATACAAATTACTATTGATAGTAGAGTAAATGGATTGTGGCATATTCTCACTACAAAATACATATAATTTTGAGACTATGTCACTACTATTACATGGAACAATTTGGGTGTATCACACAAATATAATGATGTGCAGCAAAAGAAGCCATGACAAAAATGGGATATTGTTTTGGGCTAAATCCCCTGCCCCCTCAAATTTGTATATTGAAGTCCTAATCTCCAGTTCCCCAGAAGGTAACTGTATTTTAAGGTAGGGTCTTTAAAGAGGTAATTAAGCTAAAACAAGTTCATTAGTGTGGACCCTAATCAAATATGACTGGTGTCTTTATAACAAGAGGAAATTACAACACAGATGCATTTCGAGGGAAGACCATGTGAAAACACAGAAAGAAGATGGCCATCTGCAAGCCAAGGAAAGAAGCTTCAGAAGAAACTGTTCCAGCACCTTAAACTGTGCCAACACCTAAATATTCTGGAGACTTCTAGCCTCCAGAATAGTGAGAAAATAAATTACTTTTTGTGAAACCCATCCAGTGGATGGTAGTTTGTTACAACAGACCTAACAAACTAATACGGGTATGTATTATCTATCTACATTGTTGTAAACTATAAAAGCTGATTAAATTACACTCTATTGCTATAAGTCAGAATAATGATTACTCTTGGAGAAAATAGCTGCATGAAAATATGATGAGAGTCTTTAGGGAAGCTGATGATGTTCTATTTCTTGAGTTCTAGGTACTAGTTAAATAGGTATGTTTAGTTCGTGAAAATTCATCAAGCTGGGTACTTATTCAACGTGTACTTTTATATATATTTTATACTTCACTTTTTTAAAATAAGTTGAATACTGAAATAAGTTGGTTAGTACTGTGACTTTAGAAGTCAGACATTATACACAGCCCTCGGATTTGGTAAAAGCTGACCTTATATCATCAGTTCTAGGTAAAGATATGACTTTGCATTCTCTCCCATGGGAAAGAGCAGTGAGAGCTTGTGTGGTGATGACAATCTTTTCTTAGTTATATGAAATGACTTGATAGGTGGGAATAAGTATGAGTGTGTGGTCAATGCAATAGGTAGAAGACACATACATCTGGGTACCCAAGATGAATTGCAGCTGGCTGGCTGAAGAGCTCATCTGTACCAGAGTACATGGGCAGGCTTCTAGTTGCCATGACTCCATACTTAACCATCCTTATTGATCTCTGTTTGTGGAACGGATTAGTTCAGGACTCATAATGTAACCAAATGTTTTCTTCATCTCCTTTGGCTTCTTTCTTTTTTTAATATCAGAAACTTGAACTGTTGTATGGAAGAGTGCAAATATTAAGTCATTGTTGCTGAGCAATATAATAGCAGCACTGCGGTGACACAACAGAATGAGCTCCTGTTGTTGAAATTCCTGGAGCTGTTCTGTTTTCTCTCATTCTCAAGGCTTGATTGTTCAAATCCACAAACTAGTAATCTCTCAGTCAGTTGATCGTTTTGTTTAATCAAGCCAGAATCACTTTCTATCTGTTTTAACAAAGAACTATAACTAGTATGCACATGTTGCAAAGTGGTTATGAGAACTAAAATAAATGTGTATCAATGGCTTGATGAACTTCTGAGCACATAGTAGCTGTTGTGTAAGATGTGTCTGTTTTTATGTCAAAACTCTGCTCTTCCAATAATGTGCAATATTATGAAAAATACAACATTACAGAATACAAAAGATTTTTAAGGCAGCATAACTATTTTAGATAATACTACAATAGTGGATATATGTCATTATACATTTGTCAAAAGCCATAGAATATACAACAGCAAGACTAAACCTAATGTAAACTATGGACTTTGGATGATAATTCTATGTCACTATAGGATCATTAATTGTAAGAAATATACCAAACTGGTACAGTTAGGAGGCTGTGTGTGAGTGAGGGAGAGGAGTTATATGTTGTGCTTTTTTTTTTTGGCTCTAAACCTAAAAGTAGTCTAAAAAAATCAAACCTGTTTTCAAGGGAAAAATAATATAATAACAAAAGGAAAAAGCCATTCAACTCTCCTGTTTATTCTTCTACTAATTGTAATCAAGTGGTATTGATTTGACCCTTGTCTTCCTCACAGATTTTATGTGAGCATTACAATTATTTAATATATAAAAGGAAGAAAAAATTTTTAAAAAATTAAAATATATGAAAGACATGGAGTTCTGTTATTTAATTTTTTGTTACTTGATATACATTGTACTTTCGTATACAAAAATATTTTTATATTTCTAAAGTAATATATATTCTATATTGTATAATATATTGTTTTATAATAAAAGCAATATAAAACACTGTATTTATTGAATTATAATTAGTATAAATTATTTTATTTATAAAGTAATTTTTTATGTTTTATTTTTTAGATGAGGCAACACATGGTTGACCTCACAGATTGCAAAGACCTTGTGAACAAACAATCCTTTATTTTTTTATTTTTTATGCCTATAGCACCTGGGCTTCCTATGTGGTCTTCCATTCAAGTTCTAACCAGGCCCAACCCTGCAGAGCTTCCGAAATCAGATGGAATTGGGCTTATTCAGGGTAGCATGGCCTTAGACTATAAAATATAATTTTATTTAAATTATCGGTTATATAGTTAGTTCTAGAATAAGTATACCAATTAATTTACAATATAAAATAAACATAAAAATAGTTAGAATGATTTTATAATTAACATTAATACAATGATATTTAAAAAACATTCACTGCCACATTATGCTGAGCTCTGTGGTAAAGCAAACAATACAATAAAAATAATAGACATCCCTTCAACAATTGAAGTGATAAATTCTATAACTGAAATATATAAGACATATTAGGTGAGCCCTGAGAAGGGGTAAATATATATGTATGGGAGAAGAGATGGTGTTTAAATTAATTCTTAATTCATTGGTATCTCCTCGGGGAACAAGCTGACTAAAGATGGTCAGGAAGACAGGCCATCTTTTTTTTTTTTTATTATTAGTTTCAAGTATACAGTACATTGGTTAGACATTTATATAGTTTATAAAATGATCCCCTAATTGCTCTTTCTCTCCACTTGCTCTCTACCTAGCCATTACATTAATGCTAACTACATTTCCTGTGCTGTGCCCCCCATTCTCATGACCATCTATCAACTACTAATTTGTACTTCTTTACCCATTCTCCCAGCTTCCCATCCTCCCTCCCCTCTGGTCATCACCAGATTGTTCCCTATATTTGTGAATCTGTTTTTGATTAGTTTTTTCTTTTTGTTTCTTAGATTCTGTGTATTAGTGAAATCATCTGGTATTTATTTTTCTTGGACTTATTTCACTCAGCATAATAACCTGTAGGTCCATCCATGGTAGGATTTCATTTTTTTTAATGGCCTTTTTTTTTTTTTTAATGGTTCATTGTATATATGAACCATCTTTGAGATAATCACAAGGATATGTAAAAACATGCTTCTGGGGGTAGTAAATAATTAAATGTACCTGGAATTCTCTTGCATTGTTAAGAGTAGCAGAAATGGAACAAGGAGAGGTATGCAGAAAAATGGTCATAAGAAATCTAAGTGGCCCCTTTAATACATTTAGACAATTTGAATATGGATCCATTGTATAGTTTTAAGGTTACCAGTAACATGGTTTTTAGGTCTAATATTTTTGCAATCTTCTAGGAAATAAAGGACACAAACTTCTAGGAAATAAAAGACAAGGACCTAAATTAGTCATAAAAACAGAGAGAAGAAATTGAATTTAGAAAATTCTAAGACAATAAAATTTATACTAAATTTTGGCCAATTGTTTGCTTAGTGAGAGAAGAAGCAATTAGATTTTAGCTGGATATATGTTGTTAATATTATTTGAATATTCAAAAGTAGAAGAGAAAATAGGACCAAAATGGTTAATATTTAGAGACACATAGAGGTGTCTGTGAAATATACCTGAGGAAATGGCTAGTAGTAGGACTGGCTACATAATTTATGAGACCCAGTAGGAAAATGAAAACATGTGACCTTTGTTTAAGAAATACTAAAAGTTTCGAGACAATGACTGCAGAGTATTAAACCAAGCATAGATTTGTGGGACCCAGTATATAAGACTCAGTGTGACTACACAGATTGAATGCCTGTGAAGCTTGCTCTACCAGCAGAAAATAGGACATATGGTAGTGAATCTTAGGAGAGAGTATTGAACTGGAAAAATAGGCTAAAAATCAATGGTGTTATAAGGGATAACTGAAGTAAGGGGACAGCTTGCATCTCCTGCAATAAGGGAAACCCAAAATAGGTCCTAAAATGGTTGCATTTTCAAGAAATTTAAAAACACTAAAGAAGATTAAAAAGCAATAGTTAGAACATGAGAGGAAAATCTGAAGAATATATACATTCTAATATGAAAATCCAAAGAGAAAGCAGCTGGCATTATAAAATATCAAAGAAAAATGAACTAAAATAGAGATTTATATGTAAGCTCGAGTAGATAATTAGAAGCTATTGTTGATCTTAGATCAGTGGATAGTGGAAGAAATGCCACATGAGATACAGAACAATACAATTTGAAAAAAAGAAAGCAATACTTTAATAACTGATTTTGCAAAAGTATCAATGTAATGTTTTTCTTTTTTTTCTCTTCCTTTCTTCTCTCTTTTTTTAATTAAAGAAAGGTAGATGAGGTAAAAGAGTTCAAATATATGGTGACAGAAATTAATCTATGGGC
>NW_011888868.1:4733951-4736983 GCF_000151845.1 Pteropus vampyrus | reverse complement strand
TATGTATATGTATTATATATACATAACATTTTAATTACCCATTCATATGTTGACAAACACAACTTATTTCTATGTCTTGGCTATTATGAATAATACTGCAAAAACATGGGAGTATAGATATGTATGTGAAATAGTGAGTTTTTTTTTCCTTTTCATATATACTGAGAAGTGAGATTGCTGGATCATATGCTAGTTCTATTTTAAATTTCTTGAGGAACTCTATATTTTTTCTATAGTGGCTATACCCATTTACCATCCCACCAACAATGTACAAGTTTCCCTTTTTTTCACATTCTCACCAGCATTTGTTATCTCTTGTCCTTTTGATAATAACCATTCTAACAGGTGTGAGTGATGTCTCATTGTGCTTTTTATTTGTTTCCTTGATTATTAATGATGTTTAGCATCTTTTCATATACCTGTTGACCACTTATAAGTTTTTGCAACAATGTCTATTCAGGTCCTTTGCCCATTTTTAGTTAAGTAGTTAAGCTACACACACACACACACACACACACACACACACACACAGCTACTTTAAAAACCTTTAGTTAGACTAACTGAAAAAGAGAAGAATCAAATAAATAAAATCAGAAACGAAAGAGAACACAGTACAATTGAGAATATAGAAATACTAAGGATCATAAGAAACTACTGTGAATAATTACACATCAACAAATTGTATAACCTAGGTAAAATAGCTAAATTCCAAGAAACATAGAACCTATACAGACTAAATTACAACAAAATAGAAAATCTAAACAGACCAATTACAATGGGATTGGCACACTATTTAAAACCTTTCAACAAAAAAAGTTTGGAATCAAACAGTTTCACTGATGAATTCTATCTGTCATTGAAAGAATAATTAATACCGATTTTTCTCAAACTCTCACAAAAAATAGAAAGAAAACACTTCCGAACTCATTTCACAAGGCCAGAATTACCAAGATATTCAAGACAGATAAGAACACTACAAAAAAGAAAATTGCATGCTAATATTCCTGATGAATATAAAAGCCAAAATTCTCCACAAAATATTAGCAAACCAAATTCAACAACACATGTAAGGGCCATATACCATGATCCAGTAGGATTTATTCCTCTGATGTGAAAAAGTTCAATATATTCAAATCAATAAATAAGATATACAGTATTAACAAAATTCGAGATTGTTTATGATAAAAAAAAATATGGGTTTAAAGGTAATGCACCTCAACATACTGA
The DNA here is from genome assembly GCF_000151845.1 of Pteropus vampyrus. NCBI lineage: Eukaryota > Metazoa > Chordata > Mammalia > Chiroptera > Pteropodidae > Pteropus > Pteropus vampyrus. Next base: position 4,735,756 of record NW_011888868.1, on the reverse strand, counting down.
ATTCCATATATGACAAGCTTATAGCTAACACCATGTTCAAATGTAAAAAACTGAAAGAATTTCTTTTAAGGTCAAGAACAAAATAAGGATGTATACTCTTGTAACTTTTATTTAACACAGTACTAGAAATCCTAGCCAGACCAATTAGGCAAGAAAAAGAATAAAAAGCATCAAAATCAGAAAGGAAGAAGTAAGACTGTCTCTATTTGCAGATGACATGATATTATATATATAGAAAACACTAAAGATTACACACATGCACACACAACTGTTAGAAATAATAAATGAATTCAATAATGTGCATAATAAAATCAGTATACAAAAATTGTTGCATTCCTAGACACTAAATAACTATCAATGCAAGAAATTAAGAAAATAATCGAATTTATAATTAGAAAGAATAAAATGCATAGAAATAAACTGAACCAAGGAAGTGAAAGATCTGAATCTTGAAAACTATAAGGTGTTGATGAAATTTTTAAATGACACAAATAATAGCAAGATATTTTGTGCTCATTAGAAGAACTCATATTGATAAAATATCAATGCTACCCAAAGTGAAATACAGATTCAGTGCAATCCTTGTTATAATTCAATGACGTTTTTAACAGAAATAGAACAAATAATCCTGAAATTTGTATAGAACCACAAAAGTACTCAAACTACCAAAGTAATCTTGAGAAAAAACAAAGCTGGAGAGATTACACTCCCTCATTTTAAACTATACTATGAAACTAAAGTAATCAAAACAGTATGATTGGCATAAAGACAGACACATAGATCAATGAAATAGAATAAAGAGCCCAGAAATAGGCCCATGCATGGTCACTTAATTTACAACAAAGGAGTCAAATATATTCAATGGGGAAATGATAGTCTCTTCTAAATGGTGTTGGAAACACTGGATAGCCACATGCAAAATGATAAAACTGGACCACTATCTTATACCATACTCTAAAATCAATTCAAAGTGGATTAAAAACGAACATAAGACCTGAAACCATAAAACTCCTAGAAGAAAACGTGGGTAAATTCATTGACATCAGGCTTGAGGATGATTTTTTTTTTTTTTGGATTTGACACTAAAAATCGAGGCAAGCAGAGTAAAAATAAACTGGGAATATATCAAGCTAAAAAGCTTTTGTACATTAAAGAAAATCATCAACTAAATTAAAAAGCATCCTATGGAATGGGAGAAAATATTTGCCAATCACATATTTGATAATGGGTTAACATCTAAAATATAGAAAGAATTCATACAACTCAATAGAAAAAATAATTTTGATTTAAAAATGTGCAGAGGATCTGAATAGACATTTTTTTCCAAAGAAGACACACAAGTAACCAATAGGTACATGAAAAGGTATTCAACATCACTAAACATCAGCAGCAAAATGCAAATAAAAATCACAATGAGATATAACCTCATATCTGTTAGAATGGTTATTATCAAAAAGACAAGACAAAGCAAGTGTTTGCAAAGATATGGAAAAAAGGAAACATTTGAGAATTGTTGGTGAGAATGTAAACTTGAATGACCACTATGAAAAACAGTATGGAGGTTTCTCAAAAAAATATTAAGAATAGAACTACCATGTGATCTAGCAATTCCACTTCTGGGTATTTATCTGAAGAAAATGAAAACACTAACTCAAAAAGATATCTATATCCCCATGTTTATTGCAGCATTATTTATAATAGCCATTATATGGAAGCAACCTCAGTCTCCATTGATGAATAAATTAATAAAGAAAGGTGATACATATACAATAGAACATTATTCAGCCATAAAAAGAGAAGGAAAT
>NW_011888868.1:4728909-4732862 GCF_000151845.1 Pteropus vampyrus | reverse complement strand
TATTTAAATAATAATGTTTCTAAGTTCTTGCTCTATGAGAATTCTATACCATTACAATCCTATTTTGTATTGGTATAGATTTTAGCATCAAAGCATTTCCCTGAATATAAAAATTAATAGAAAGTGGTTTATTTTAATATGAAATATCTTAATACATATTAAAATTTCAAATAAATGTCTTCTAATTTTTATTCAATTTTTTATACTTAATAGAAATTTTCAGCATGAAGCTTTTTAATTTTTTTTTTAAATGATGGACAGTATCAGTTTCCTGATTCTTAGCTATTTTTCTTCTATTCTGTGATAGAGACTTTAGATGGTCAGATTCATTTCCTGGTCTTCCTTCCAGTGAGGTGTGGCTGTGGGTATAAGTTCTCAGTGGAATATGAGAGGCAAAGATGTGCACTCATTTTATAATTGAAAGGATATATTAGCCATCTATATCATCTGCATACATTCTTTATTGGTGCCCTTTCATCCCATTGGCTGCTGGTGACTCTTAGGGAGGTCTTGCATATAGAAGAGTCACTGCCATTCTGGACCTCAGAATGAATACATGGAAAAATATCCACCAACTGCCAATTAGAATACTACATGTCTTGGGATTTTTGAGCAATAAATAACCTCCTGCTTCATTAAACAGACTAAGATACATTTGTTCTCATACCGTAGTCTGACCTAAAAATATATCATTCTTATGTGGTATGTGTTGAATAAATATTTCTTTGTATTCTTTTTCTAATATTTATGCTTATTTTTCATATTTTGCTTTTATAATTTTTCTGCCCCTCCTGTGAAAAGTTTTAACTTATTTTTTCCAAACAATCTGAAAAATAATACCACTTCTGAAATATAATATCTTACCTTATAACTCTGAAGATACTTATTAAATATTGTAAAGATTTTTGTTTCTTAATAACAAATATTTGCTCATTTGTTCTTTCTTCGGTGACTCCAATCATCTTTCTACTGGCTTTTCTTAGCTGCTCTTTTGTTAATATTTGGTTATTATTTGTTTGTATGTTTATAATTCTATTAGAGATTCTCTGTCAGGCTGTCTGTGAATGCATTTTCTGTATATCAATGATTACCCCTATAGACTCTATGAAAGGAAATGTATGTGCTGCTAATAGTCTTGTATCACTACCAGATCTAGGTTTGGGCATTCTTCATTGTCCTGATGGTTTTCCCTAATTTCCTGGAAAACCAACCTGCCACTCTGCCCCAAATACCTATACATGCTATTCTAGCCTGAGGGTAAACATCTCAAATGTTTACTGTAGCACAAATAAAGGCTAAGATAGCATGTAAGAATATGGAAAATAATGTGTATCATTATCAAAGGCTAAGATACCACGTAAGAATATGGAAAATAATGTTTATCATTATCGAAATAATGCCAAAATAATTGCTCCAGGGTATCTTTTATCTCCGCGCTTGAGGCACCAGTTGACCAAATTATACCTTTCATATTAGTTTTACTCATGCTATTCTATATTTTTAGTGATTCCTGATATTTCTATTTTTTTTCATCTCAAATAGTATGCACTCTTATTTTCTATAGATTTGGTAACTTTCTGTTTTTATGTCATATTTTCTGAAAGTTTTGGAAATTTTAGTGAGAGTTTGAGATGGATACCTGTTTCAGTTTTCCTTTTTTATCCACTTTCTTTTGGGGAACTTGCCAATATCAAAATTGGACAGTAACAATTCCAAATTATCCCAGATTTTTCTTGTTCAGTCAGTGACAGAATCGATTAATCCATTGAAGTTAGAGAAGCAAATACAAATACACCAATGGCTGTGAAGAGACTAATCTTATACAGCAGCATTTCTATAAACGGGGATATTAAAAACCACCAATTTCAGAAGAAATTGTCAAGCTTTGAAATGTACAGTCTACCTACCATTCATTCAGTTGTAACCATAGCATTGATTCCTTTGTATATCTTTATTCCAGTAGATGGATGATGGACCTTTAACTATGGCAGATAAAAAAACATTCGTAGATTTCAAGAGTCTCTGATTAATACACTGAGCACTGTGAGCATATAATTCTTCAACTATAATGATATGTCTTATTATAGTAATAAATATTTTTAAAGCCTTATGTGTCTGATTCTGTTATCTATTTTATTTATATTGCTTCATTTCACTACCAATTCGTCTTTATTAATAGGTGCCTATACTTGTTTCACAAAGGAGGATACTGAGGCGCCGAGAGAATAAGTAACTTATTCAAGGTCACATAAGTCATTGACAGCATTTGGACTCAGGTCTACACAACATCAAAGTGCATGCCTTTGATCACTATACTATATAGCTATATATTATTGTTATAAACTATATAAAACAGTCTGTTGTATTGCTATATTGTTATCCACAGTACATCCACTTTGACATATCTAATCAATGTGCTTCTATTTAAATAACAAAGAGTTTATATTATTGATTCCATTTCTACATGTAATGGTAGAATCAACTAGCACATCCTAAGAAAAACATGAGATGATATATTTAAAACACAGCATAGGAACTGACAGATTATACATTTAGTAGTTGTTAGATAATTGAAACCCTCTCATGCTTTATTTCAAAAGACCCAGTTCTTAGCTATTGAAAAGTCATAGATTCATACTCAGTATTTGGCTGAGATTCACTTATTGTGAAAGACCGATCTCTGAATGTCTCCAAACATAATCTTTAATAGTACAATTTCTTGTTATATATTTACTTTCTCTCTCAATGTATAGAAATCAAAATTTAGAATTCAAATTTCTATAATAAACATGTCTATTTTCTTATAATCTTAGCCTGTTTATAATACTGAGATGTACATACAGTATAACACACATGCTTTACTACAACTTTTAGTGGATAAATTCTCTCTCCCTGTGTTTTGTGTACCTGCTGATTTTTTTAAGAAGCTAAATATAATGTTCGTGGCTTCATTTTATTGTACCTTTAGATACATTTTATTGCATTCACTGCTAATGAGGAAAAGTTGGAGGCAATAATCAAATGCATGTTTAACATTTTTCAAAATGTTTTAGTAGAATATCTACTACTTTGCTGTTTTTACAACTCAGCAGTTTATCCTCTGCTGCCCTCTCCTTTGCCTAAATTCCATGATGCCTAGAGAAAGAGAACACAAAGACAGATTGTATATTTAGATCATAAACTGATAATCACTGGAAACATTTTATAATTTCCCTAAATGCAAGGAACAGATATTTCTTAAGTCATGTAATTATAATTTTATGTGGTATCCTTCACATTTCTACTTTATTTTTTATTTTTTGGATTAAAATTCCCAACCGCCTGCTAGTTGATACTAAAGTTGAAATGTAAATCTAATTAGAGGCTAATGTGGGATTATCATCGTTGTCATGTTAGCTATTTATATGTACATATTGCATGTATACATTACTATTTTGAATGTAAGCATTTCTAGCAAGAGTCAACATCAACAGAGGTAGTCTTAAGGGTAGAATAATAAATATTTCAAATATACAGTTTACTTCAGGTTCTCAAAATTTTGTCCGTGACATAAGGAGGATATCTTACATGTAATGCCATATTTGGCATTAGAATGTTACAACACACACACACACACACACACACACACACACACACACACACACACACACTTAGTGAAGTACAAATTGTAAAACTTTTCCTCAACATAATGCTATCATCATTAAACATGATATCTTTTAGAATATTGAATTTCCTCTAGGAAACTCTAAGCTCGAAATTGAGGAACAGTGTGATCATTGTTCTTAATAATAAACTCATTGGTTGATGTATTCCAAATATTTCTTTTTAATAATTCATTGCATTTATGTTGTTATGTTGTACGTAAATACAACTTAGCTTTTATGAAGATTCTTTTTTCAAATTTCCTCCAATAAGGTTATAAATTTTTGAAGCCCAAGTCAAAATATATATAT
>NW_011888868.1:4712766-4728017 GCF_000151845.1 Pteropus vampyrus | reverse complement strand
GATCATTTGTTTTTTTGTCATCGTTGAGTCTTATCAGTTCTTTGTATATTTTGGATATTAGGCCCTCCTCAGAGGTGTTGCTTGCAAATATATTTTTCATTTGGATGATTGTCTCTTTACTTTGTCGATGCTTTTTTTTTTTTTTTTTTGCTGAGCAGAAGCTTTTTAATTTAATGTAATCCTATTTATTTATTTTAGCTTTTATTTCCCTTGTATTTGAGGTCAACTTCATAAAATCCTCTTTAAGTCCAAGGTCCATGAGTTTAGTTCCTATGTTTTCTTCTATGCATTTTATTGTTTCAGGTCTTATAGTCAGGTCCTTAATCCATTGCGTGTTAATTTTGGCGTGTGGTGATAGACAACAGTCTAGTTTCATTCTTTGGCAGGTGGCTTTCCGTTTTCCCAGCATCGTTTACTGAAGAGGCTTTCCTTTCTCCACTGTATGTATGGCTTTTTTGTTGAAAATTATTTGCCCATATAAATATAGGTTTAATTCTGGACTCTCAATTCCGTTCCACTGGTCCATGTGTCTGTTTTACTGCCAGTACCATGCTGTTTTGATTACTTTCGCTTTGTAGTATAATTTGAAGTCAGGCAGAGTGATGCCTCCAGCCTCATTCTTTTTTCTCAGAATGGCTTTGGAAGTTTGGGGTCTTTCATGCTTCCTCACAAATCTGATGACTTTTTTGTTCCATTTCTTTAAAAATTGTCGATGGGATTTTTATGGGAATTGCATTAAATCTGTATAATGCTTTAGTTAATAAGGTCATTTTAACTATGTTGATTCTTACAGTCAAAGATTACAAAAGACCTTTCTATTTCTTTGTTATCTTCTTTATTTCTTTTAATATGGTCTTATACTTTTCATTATATAGGAACTTCACATGTTTCATTAGATTTACTTCTCGGTATTTTATTCTTTTTGTTGCAATTGCAAAATGAATTATTTCTTCCAGCTCTTTTTGTGACATTTCATTATTAGACTATAGGAATACTATGGATTTTTGAACGTTGATTTTGTATCCAGAGACTTTACTGTATTTGCTTATTGTTTCTAGTAGTGTTCTTGTGTAGTCTTTAGGGTTTTTGATATAGACAATCATGTCATCTGCAAATAGTGGTAGTCTGACTTCTTCATTTTCTATTTAGATGCCTTTTATATTTTTCTCTTGTCTGATTGAACTTGCTAGGACATCCAATGTTATATTGAATAACAGTGATGATAGTGGATAGCCTTGCCTTGTTCCTGATCTTAGAGGGAAGGTTTTTAGGTTTTCACTATTAAGTTTGCTGAAGGCTTGTCATACACGGCCTTTATTATATTAAGGTATTTTCTTTCTATACCGATTTTGTTAAATGTTTTGATCACAAATAAGTTCTGTATCTTGTTGAAGGCTTTTTCTGCATCTATTGATATGACCACATGATTCTTACTTTTTAATTTGTTTATGTGGTGTATCACATTAATTGATTTGCATTTGTTGAACCATCCCTGTGCCTTTGGGATGAAGCTCACTTGCGGCGTATAAGCTTTTTAATATGTTGCTGTATTCGGTTTGCTAGTATCTTATTTAGGACTTTTGTATCTGTGTTCATGAGATATATTAGTCTGTAGTTTTATTTTTTTGTGTTCTCTTTACCAGGTTTGGGTATCAGGGTAATACTGGCTTCATAAAAAGAGTTGGGAAGTGTTGCCTCCTCTTCGATTTTTTGGAAGATTTTGAGAAGAATAGGTATTAAATCTTCTTTGAATGTTTGGTAGAATTCATTTGGTAGAATTCACCAGAATTCATCTGGTCCTGGACTTTTACTTTTTGGTAGGTTTTTGATGATTGATTCAATTTCCATACTGCTGAGCGGTCTATTAAGATTTTCCTGTTCTTTTTGATTCATTCTAGGAAGGTCTTATTTTTCTAAGTACTTGTCCATTTCTTCTAGGTTATTAAGTTTGGTGTTATACACTTTTTCATAGTATTCTTGTATAATCCTTTGTATTTCTGTGATGTCTGTCATAATTTCCCCTCTTTCATCCCTGATTTTGTTTATTTGTGTCTTTTCTCTTTTTTTTTTTATTGAGTTTAGCCAAGGGTTTGCCAATTTTATTAACCTTTTCAAAGAACCAGTTTTTTGTTGCATTTATTTTTTCTATTTTTTTTTTGTTTTGTTTTGTTTTCAATTTTATTTATTTCTTCTCTAATTTTGATTATTTCTTTCCTTCTGCTGACTTTAGGCTTCATTTGTTCTTCCTTTTCTAGCCTTTTAAGATGAAGCATTAGGTTGTTTATTTGAGCTCATTCTTGTTTTTGGAGATAGGCAAGTAATGATATGAACTTTCCTCTTGTTACCACTTTTGCCATGTGCCAAAAGTTTTGATATTTTGTACCATCATTATCATTAATTTCTATGTATTTCTTGACATCTTTTTATTTCTTCTTTGACCCATTTATTCTTCAGTAGTATATTGTTTAATCTCCATCGATTTGTAGCTCTTTCCGCATTCTTTTTACAGTTGATTTCTAATTTCAGAGCATTATGATCAGAGAATATATTTGGTATGATTTCAACCCTCATGTATTTGTTGAAGCTCTTTCTGTGTCCCAGTATGTGGTCTATCGTTGAGAATGTTCCATGTGCACTAAAGAAGAATGTATACGCAGCTGTTTTAGGATGAAAGAATCTGTAAATGTCTAGGTCTAATGCATCATTTAAGGATGTTATTTCCTTATCGATTTTCTATTTGGATTTTCTGTCCATATCTGACAGTGGGGTATTTAGTTCTCCTATTAAGATAGTTATTTGGTCTGTTTCTCCCTTTAGTTCTGTTAGTTATTGCTTTATATATTTCAGGGCTCTCTGATTGGGAGCATAGATATTAATAAGTTTTATATCTTCTTAGTGCATGATTCCCTTTGTCATTATGAAGTGTCCCACAGTATCTTTCTTTACCTTTTTTATTTTGAAGTCTGTTTCCTTCGATATTAGTACCACTAATCCCGCTTTTCTCTGAATGCCATTTGCTTGAAATATCATTTTCCACCCTTTCACTTTGAGTCTATATTTGTCTTTGGAGCTGAGATGTGTCTCCTGGTTAGTTTTTCTTTTCTTTTCTTTTCTTTTTTAATCTATTCTGCAATTCTATGCCTTTTAATTGATGAGTTCAGTCCATTTACATTTACAATGATTATTGAAATATGAGGTCTTCTAATAGCCATTTTATGTTTTGATTTTTGGTAGCTCGGTGTTTCTATTGCTTCCTTGTCCTTGTGTGTCTTTATTTTTTATTTTGGTTGGCTTTTGTTGTTTTAACCTCTAGTCTTTCTTGTTTTATATTATATTCAGTTCTGAATCTTTGGCGTGTGGTTACCATTACAAATACATAAAGGATAGTTTCCTATATACAGTAGTCTCTTTTCTTCTGTGTGTGCCTTATCTCCATTCCCCTTTGCAAATTTGGATCTTTGTATCCTCCCCTTTTCAGTCCTTGTTGTCTCAATTTGTCCCTATGTATGCTGAACATTCATTATTATCTTGGTATAATGCCCTTATAATGCCCTGTTCCTAGTAAGGATTGCATTTCTCTGCTTTTATCAACCTGCTAGTAACCTTTCTCCTAATTATGTTTTTTTGTGTGTGTGTGTGTATCATTTTGTTTTAGGTGAGCTGACCCCTTTCAGTATTTCCTGTAGTGCACGCGTCTTAGTGGAGAATTCTCTCATTTTCTGTATGTCTGAAAATGTCTTTATTTCTTTTTCATATCTAAAGGAGAGCTTAGCTGGATACTTTTTTGGGGGGGTGGGGGATTGGTAGTTCCTTTCATTTAATAGTTTGAATATTTGACTCTACTCCTTTCTGGCTTCTGAGGTTTGTTTGGGCTGAGAAATCTGATGATAATCTAATGGGTTTTCCTTTATAGTTTACTGTCTTCTTCTCCCTGGCTTCCCTGAGAATTCTTTCTTTGTCCTTGAATTCTGATAATTTTAAAACTATGTGTCTTGGTGAAGGCCTTTTTGGGTTGAGATTAATGGGTGTTTTATTGACTTCTTGAATTCCAAACTCCAGCTCATTCCTTAGATTTGGGAAATTCTCAACTATTTATCTGAAAATGCTTTCTAATTCCTGATCCTTTTTCTCCTTTTCAAGAATGCCCATTGTTCTTGTTTCTTCCCCTGATGGTATCAGCTAGTTCATTATTTTTCATTCTTTGGTTTCTCTCTTCTTTCTTCTGATTTATTTCTAGATTTCTGTCTTCGATATCACTAATCCTTTCCTCCATTTGGTCAACTCTATTTTTCAAGTTTCTTATTTCATTTTTCAACTCTTGCAGTGTTTTGTATCTCTAAAAGGTGTATTTGATTCTTTTTGAGGGTTTCAACCTTTTTGCTAAAGAACTTATTCTATTCATCTAGTTGTTATTTCAGTTCCTGAAAATTTTGATATGATTCTTTTCTAATCTGATTGAGCTTTTTCAGAAGTGCCATCCTGAAGTCTCTGTCATTTAAGTCACATATTTCTATGTCTCTAAGCTTATTTTCTGAAGATTTTTCTCTTTCATTCTGAGATGCCTTGTCACCTTGATTATTCATGTTCAATGGAGTATTTCTCCACCTGGGTATTAATGGAAGTGTTTTCTGATTTTTTTTTTCCCAGAAAGAAGTTTTATTATATAATAATACCTACCCTGTTGCAAAGAAGGTGTTTTTCTTTTGGTTTCAGTAGGTGGCATCTAAGCCTCTTGGATCTCTGTTTTATATAAAGTCTTGATAATGCCTTTTTTTTTTTCTTGTAGATGTTTAATTACTCTCACTACTCTTAGTCTCACTTCCTGTCAGTGTTAGCGACAGTTTCAGTAACGTTTGCTCAGAATCTTCTGGTGCTCCATGGTGTCCCATCTCAGATTGTATGGCGGAGGGGCTCTCTGGGTTAGGGGATGGGGGCTGCTGCTCAGAGTTAGTTTTGCAGCCATGGCCGGTAAAAAGCAACTGTTGTTTCTCTGCCATCCCCGCTTTTTTGCCGTCACCATTTTTCTGCCTTCTGTCCTGATGACTGGGCCCTGCCGCTGGCCGTGTGGAGCTAACAGCACTCCCAGGCAGGGCTGTTCAGGGAACTTTCTGCACCTTCTCTCTCCACCCGCCCCCCCTTCCTAGAGGGTGCTCTGGTGGATGCGAGAGGCAAGTTCTTTGTTTCTCCCAGTGCACCACCCAACACCCCAGGTTCTGACCTATGGTAGCTCTTAAGTGCAGATTCCATGCTCAGATGTGCTGGTGTGCAGTTTGGGTGTTTTTTGTTGAGTTTTTGATGTTCAGCTTATTGTTGTTTCAAGGGTAGAGATCTGGGGATGTCTCTCAGTCTGCCGTGTTTAATCCAATTCCTCCCTTACTTTTTAAAACACAGTTGTTTAACTGGTTTCTTGTTTTTATTGGAATTCTGATCTGTTCCCTAATTTACTTTTATTTCTTTACTCAGAGTTTTATTTTTGGAGAAAGAAAAATAAAATTATGACCTTTTCAAAACAAATTATAAAACAAGAAGTAGGAGAGAGAATATCAAAACTCATATTAATAACCTCCTAGACTAGGTCCCCTGACAAAGGAAGAATTATACTAAATTCCAAATGTCTGCATCAATACATTTGTTCCATGGTGAAATTGTTGATAGTAATTATCAATGTTTACATAGTATAGTGATCCTTTTATTTTTATTTTATTTTTTATAATTTCCAAGTATTTCTTATATTTATTACCTCTATTTATCTAATACCACTTCTGTGACATGGGTAGATAAAAGAATACTGTCTCTATTAGATATATGGAGAAACTGAAGAACAATGAGGAAAAGGTAGTCAGAGCTAACAACTCTATCTAATCATAAATATTCTGTGAAGGGAGTGATTAGGACTACCTTGTTGATTATTGTGTGACCAGAAGTTAACATAGTTCCTACAACATATTTACTTCTTAAATAAATGTAAATGAATATCTGGGTTAAGAGGGTCCAAGCCTGAGACCCACCTCAAATCACAGCTTTTCATCTGTGCCACATGGCCAGAAAGATTCATGTCTTTAACTTTTCTAAGTCCTACATTTTTAACTTTTATTATCCTAAAATCTTATTGTAGAGCTCACCACAGATTCTAACAATGGGAAAATTTTAATAATAAATAACTTATTAGATGATGATAGTTTATAATCATGATCTTTGTTTTCTAGATTTAAAAGCTTATTCTAATTACAACCAGTGCCGTTGTAAATAGTATTTCCTAATATCTATGCTGTGCTTAATATTTTCAAAGTGATTCAGTTATTTTGTGAATGTTCCAACATCCCTATGCATGATGGCATTATTCTTATCTGCAGGTTCTATAGATAAGGTCCTGCTTAAATAAAGAAACTTGGCTAGGTAATTGGCCCATTTGTAAGGGAAAGAAATTTGGCTGAACCTCTGAAGAACTAAAGAAGAACACCCCAAGACAATGGACAGAGTACTTTTGTTGCTGGAAGTCATGGGTTGCATTTAGAAAGCCTCCTTTCTTTTGCACTGTGAGTGGGACACAATGCTCATCCTCTGTGTCTTCTCTCAGCCTTAATCATGCTGTCACTTAAAACAACTTGTCTTTCATTTTTTACTTAACTCAGGAATATCTGTACTTCTAATGATGTTGTAAGGAGATTAAGACAGCGAAGTAATGGAAGAAAAAGATTAGCTGTTACAGTGCTATATTTATTCATTAACTACTGAACAGTGAGTTCATTAACTACTGCACATTTGTCTCATTTGATGTGGGGTTATTCAAATCTGAGAAGGATAAAGAAGATTTTCAAGGTGTGGTTGCCTCAAAAAACTGCTCTCACCACCCTGAGCTGTACCTCAGATCATGTAACTTGTATTCTAGAGTTAGCTTGCCTACTAATAAACATTTTATATAACCTTGTATATTGTACTGATCTTCAATGTCAGGAGAGTACTACTTGAAGAAAAGATTTAACTTTCAATAATTAATATGTTTATTTTATAACTATTTATTAAAATTCTACTGCATGGTGGATTCTATAGTCCTGAAAATGGCATGAAAAACAAGATAGGCCCACCTCTACCCTTGACCTTAATCTAATATTTGATCTTATTTTAAGAATTTGAGATTTCTGGTTAAAATGTTGTAGTAGGTAAACACTGTGCTCTCCTTCTCTCAAGACCACATCACATTTACAACTAAAATACAGATCAATCATCATTGGGAGTCACCTGAGGTCTTGCTGAAAAGAAGTCCTACAACTAAGACATACATAACAGACCACCTAAAGACTGATAGGAAGGGCAGAGCCAACCACTTGTGGCGATTGAGCATCGGGAGAGATAACTAGGTTGCGTAGGTCTACCTAGAAGAGCAAGAGGTCCCAATTCCACACTGGGCTCCCCAGCCTAGGGTTCAGTGCCAGGAAAAGAAATCCACACAACCTCTGGCTGTGAAAACCGGTGGAGATTATGGCTGAGTGAAATTCCTCTTAAAGGGCCCACACCCAGACTTAGTCACTGATGGACATTGCTGAGACAGCTGGTAGAAAAGCACTAGGAACATACAGGGAGGAAATGAATGGTCTGTTTTCAGGGTGAGGGTGAAGGGGAAGCTCTATCCCACACAGAAGTTCTGGGAGAATCCATTGTTTCTTTATTGAGCCCTCACCCTCCTATCATGTAGACCATATCTGAGTCTCCATCAACCTGGCTAACATAGGTCGCTCCACCATGGTGATTCCCTGAGACTCCATCCCTCTCAACTTGTAGGCCCACCCAAGCTACCTCCTATGGCTTTTCCATAAAAATGTCTTGTCTTGTCCCATGTTACAAACTTTTCCTTCTAACTATTGCTAAACAGCTCCAAGCCTTTTATTAGCAGTAGCCAGCCTAAGTTCCTGGCTTGACCTCTGGAAGTGTCTCTAGAGTGACAGCCATCTGTAGATTGCTTGATGATGATGATTTCCAGGTGTCCTTGTGCAGGGTATGGGATATGGCTGAATTTGGCCTGTGATGGGGCTCTGGGGACAGCACACCCATTGGTTAGCTTAAACTTGAGCTGGAGTACCACTTGAGTCTACATTTGAAGACAACACAATCAAAAAGCAGGCTGGGCGGGCATAGGAGCCCTGCTAAAGTGAATTCTGTTTTGTAGGGTCGGTCCCTCAGTGGCTAGTCTTCACAGTAAATCAACTCAAGGGCCAATCCTTCCCATTGACAAGCAAATGCCAAGTAAGGCTCAACTACATGAGGAGGGGAACACACAACCCATATAAGAGACACACCTGAAGTACCTGACTGAGGTGACCAGGGAAGACTAGCATCACTAGGCCCCACAAGCTACCTACTACATAAGACCAGGAGACTTAGGAGCCCTACCTAATACATAGAAACAAACATATGGAGGCAGTTAAAATGGGGAGACAAGGAAATACGTTCAGAAAGAAAGAACAGAACAAAGCTCCAGAAAAATAACTAAACAAAATGGAGATAAGCAATCAATCATATGCAGAGTTTAAAACACTGGATGCTCAATGAACTTAGAGGAAGAGTAGATGAACTCAGTGAGAACTTTCACAAAAAGATAGAAAATATACAAAGAAATCAGAAATGAAGAATAGAATAACTGAAATAAAGACCGCATTACAGGAAATCAGCAGTTGATTAGATAAAGCATATGAAATCAGTAATGCAGAAGATAAGGTAGCAGAAAACATCCAATGGGAACAGCAAGAAGAAAAATGAATCCAAAAAATGAGGGTAGTGTAAGAAACCCTGTGGCAACATGACGTATACCAACATTTACATTGTAGGGGTACCAGAAGAAAAAGAGATCAAGAAATTGAAAATTTAATTCAAGAAATAATGATGGAAAACTTTTCTAACCTGGTGAAGGAAATAGACTTGAAAGCCTAGAAAGAGCAGAGTCTCAAACAAGATGAACCCAAAGAGGCATACATGAAGACACATCATCATTACGATGCCAAAGGTTAAAGACAAAGAGAGAACCTTAAAAACAGCAAGAGAAAAAACAACTAGTTACCAAAAGGGGGTGCTCATAAGACTGTTAGATGATTTCTCAATGGAAACTTCAGGACAGAAGTTATTGGCACAAAATATTCAAAGGGATGAAAACCTAGGACCTACAACCAAGAATACTCTACCTAGCAAAAGTATAATTTAGAATTGAAGGACTGATAAAGAGCTTCTCAGACAAGAAAAAGTTAAAGAATACCATTACCACCAAACCAGTACTACAAGAAATGTTAGAAGGACTTCTTTAAGAAAAAAGGTGAAAACAAATAAAAAAAATGGATAAAATGGTAATAATTACCTATGTATCAACAATTACTTTAAATGTAAATGGATTAAATATATCAATCAAAAAAACATGGAGTGGCCGAATAAATAAGAAAACAGGACCCTTACATATGCTTCCTATAATAGACTCCAGATCAAAAAACATACACAGACTGAAAGTAAAAGGATAGAAAAAGATATATATGAAAATGAAAAGTTTAAAAAATCTGGAGTAGAAATACTTATACCAGACAAAATGGACTTTAAAACAAAGGTTATAACAAGAGACAAAGAAGACTCCAGAAATTCTGTTTCTGGATATTTATCAAAAGAAATTCAAACAATTACTTTGAAGGTATACGTGCATTCATATGTTAATTGTAATATTATTTTATAATAGCCACAATAGGAGGCAACCTGGGTATCTATTAATGAATGAATGGATAAAAAAGAGGTAGTATATATACTATAAAAAATGCATATATACATATATATAGAGAGAAATAAAATAGAATATTACTCAGCTATAAAAATATTAAAAAATGAAATTTTGACATCCACAACAACATAAATGGACCTAGAAGGTATTGTGCTGAGTGTAGTAAGTCAGACAGAGAAAAACAAATGCCATATGATTTCACTTGCATGTGGAATCTAAAAAGCAAAATAAACAAACAAACAAAACAGAAACAAACTCATAGATATAGAGAACATTTGAGATTGCCAGATGGAATGGGGGTTAGGGGAATGTTGAAAATGAGGACAAGATTAAGAAGTACAAATTGGTAGTTACCAACCAATCATGGCGATATAAAGTATAATGTAAGGAATATAGTCAATAATATTGTTATACATAACTGTCTAATCACTATGTGGTTACCTGAAACTAATATAATATTGTATGTCAACAGTAATTAAAAAACAAAAAATATTTTTTTAAATTAAATTTTTTAAGAATTTATTAATTTTTTTTTTAGAAAAATGAAAATACATTAAGAAAATAATCCCATTTACAAATGCATCAAAACAATAAAATACTCAGGAATCAAATTAACCAAAGTGGTAAAAGACCTGTTCTCAGAAAATTATGTCATCGGAAAAAGAATTGAAGAAGATACAAATAAATGGAAGCATATACCATGCTCAAGTATAGGAAGAATCAATATCATTAATATGGCCATATTACCCAAAGCAATCTATAGATTCAATGCAATCCCTGCCAAAATACCACTGGCATTTTTCACACAACTAGAACATATAATCCTAAATTTACATAGAATCATAAAAGTCCCAAATAGCTATGGCGATCTTGAGAAAGAAGAACAAAGTAGGAGGTATCACGCTACCTGATATCAAACTATACTATAAGGTTATAGCAATCAAAACAGCATGATATTGGCATAAAAACGGACAGATAGATCAATGGAACAAATAGAGAACCCGGAAATAAATCCATGCCTATATCATCATTTAATTAATAACAAAGGAGGCAAGAATATACAATGGGGTAAAAACCGTCTATTCAATAAATAATGTTGTGAAAACTGGACAGATACATGCAAAAAAATAAAACTGAATCACCATCTTACACCGTATACAATAATAAACTCACAATAGATTAAAGACTTAAATGCAAGACCCGAAACCATAAAATATCTAGAAGAAAATATAAGTAGTAACCTCTCCGATATTGCTATTAGTAATTTTTTCCCTGATACATCTCCTTGGATAAGGAGAAAAAATTAAAAATAAATAAATAAATAAACAAATGGGACTACATCAAAATAAAAAGATTTTGCACATCAAAGGAATCCACCAAGAAAACAAAAAGACAATCTACTGAATGAGAGAAGATATTTGCCTATGACGTATATGACAAGTGGTTAATATTCAAAATTTATAAAGAATGCATACAACTCAATGGCAACAAAAAGCAAACTATTCAATTTAAAAATAGGCAGAAAACTCGAATAGGTATTTATCCAAAGAGAAAATATAGATGGTCAATAGACATATGAAAAGATGCTCAAGGTCACTAATTATCAGAGAATTGCAAATTAAAACCACAATGAGATATCACCTCACACCTACCAACTGGCTGACATTAATAAATCAAAAAAAACTAAATGTTGGTAAAATTGCAAATTGATATAGCCACTCTGGACAACAGTTTGCAGAGTCCTCAAAAAATTAAATGTCTAACTTTTTAGAATTTAAAATTGTAAAAAGTTAAATAAAAAATAGATAAAAAGGCCATATCTCTTAACACCCAGTTGTACTTTAGAATTTTAGTTAATAAAAGCAAATTATTCTGAAAAAAGACAAAAAAAATAGAAAATTTACAAAAATGAAAAAAAATGCATTCCTAGGGCATAAGAGAATACCTTTTCCTTATGTATGTGAAAGACAGAAAACCTCTCTATAAATTCAAAGACATTAATGCATTTTCCTGTCAAAAATTCCCATTAACTGGGTCTGAGTGTTCTAATTCTTTTTATTGAACCGATAAGAAAACAATTTAAAGATCAATTTGAAAAAAGGAAAAAAAAAATGATCCTTTTTGTTACAATTCTGAGGTTTTTTTTTTGTACATAATCTAATTTTATTTTCCACTCATATATGTTGTTACACAGACACAGTATATATTTAAGCATTTAAACATCACTTGCAAAACATCAAAATGTACTTCAAGTGAGTGAGATTATACGTAGAGTAGAGAGAGGATAAGGTTGAGGACAATGGATTCAAATGATCTGAGTTGAATTCCCAGGTCCAGCGCCTAATAAACATATGACGCTGGGCAAATTATTTAATGTCCAATGCCTCATTTTTCTCTTCGTTAAAATAGAGAATATGTACTCGCCTTCTAGAATTGTGAGCAACTAATAAGATAGTGTATTAGAACTCTTGAATAACTATCTGTTACAAAGTAAGCACTTGATGAATTGTGTTATTAATAAAGGAGTAATTCACAATGATAAAGTATATAATGGTAGAAATCAGAAGTGTGTTTGTCTCAAAAATATTGCATTGCAGAATTTTTTATATTAAATTTATTGGGGTGACATTGATTAATAAAATTATATAGGTTTAAAGTGCACAACTCAATTATACATCATATGTTTATTGCATTCTGTGTTCACCACCCAAAGTTAATTTTTTTTTTCCTTTCTACACCATATTTTTCTCTCCTTTACCTTATTTACCTTTCTCTCCACCTCCTTTCCCTCTGGTAACCACTAAACTGTTATCTGTGTCTATGAGTTTTCATTTGGTTTGTTTATTTGTTGCTTTCAGTTTCATATCTGAGTAAAATCATGTGGTTCTCAACTTTTTCTGTCTGACTTATTTAGCTTAGCATGATAATCTTGGGGTCCATCTATGTTGTCACTAATGGCAGTATTTCCTTCATCTATTTTTATGACTGAGTAATATTCTCTTGTATATATGGATCATTTCTTACCACCATGAATGTGACTGATTTCATCCAGAATGTTATATGCAGTTACCAAAATAGGAGCACAATGAGGTAGTCTTCAATGTGTTTGAATGTTTTATATATTGACATACTACATTATTTATTAAATCACTTTTTTGATATTGTTTTCTGACTTCAGTTATTTTATGTGTTCTTGTACTAAATCCGTCTGAGGAGTTACATTTGCACATGTTTTTCTTTCAGATAAGAGAGTCAAAAGGTATCGATATTACTATATAAAAGATACTGGGTATGTATTTTCTGAATAAAGTAAAACTGATTTTGTTATTTAATCCAATTTTATCAATCACTGGATTTAACATACTTTAGCAAATAAATTCATCATATGAAATAGAAAACACAAAAATGTAAGAAAAAATACACATGGATGTGATAATATACTAAAAATGAATATATATTTTAAATTAGTGTTTTTGCACTCTTTGAATAAATACCCAGAAGGCAAATTGTTGAATTATGGTAGTTGTATTCTTAATAATCTTTGAAGAATCACCATATTGTTTTCCATAGTGGCTGTACCAATTTGTATTACCATCAACAGTGTACAAGAGGTCCCTTTGCTTCTTTCCTTCTCTAACACTTGCCATTTCTTATCTTTTTGATGATAGCAATTATAACACATGTGTGGTGATATCTTGTGGTTTTGTGTGGCATTTCCCTAACAATTAGTGAGGTTGAACTTTTTTTTCAATTGTCTGTTGGCCATATTTATGCCTTCTTTGGAAAACTATCTATGTAGATCCTCTGCACATTTTTTTTTTTTAAATTCAGGTTATTTGGTCATTTATGTTGTTGTAGGGATGTATGAGTTCTTTATATATCTTGGATATTAACCCGTTATTCAATGTATCATTTGTGAATATCTTTTTTCCATTTGATAGGTTGTCTTTTTATTTTGTTGATAGTTTTCTTTGCTGTGCAGAAGTTTTTTTAGTTTGATGTAGTCCCATTTGTTTATTTTCACTTTTGTTTATCTTGTGTTAGAGTCAAATCCACAAAAACATCACCGAACCCGATATCAAGGAGCTTATCACCTATGTTTTCATTGCATCCTTATTTATAATAGCCAAGAAATGGAAACAACCTAAGTGTCTATTGACATATAAGTGGATAATGGATAAAGATTATGTGGTGTATATAATATGGATATATAATATATGGAGAGAGAGAGAGTACTCTTCAGCTATTAAAAAGGGTGAAATTCTGCCATTTGAAAGATGTAGATAGATCTTGAGGGTATTATGTGAAATAAATCAGACAGAAAAAGACAAATACTGTATAATTTCACTCATGTGTGGGATATAAAATCAAAAACAAAGGAAAAGAAATGAACAAATGAAACAAAGAAACTCATGGAGGCAGAAATCACATTAGTAGTTACCAAAAGGGAATGGGTGAAGGAAAGGCAAAATGGGTAAAAGGGCTCAAGGTTAAAAATCAGAATTTTGGTGGTAAGTGTGATGTAGTGCATACAGATGTTGAATTATAATTCTGTACACCTGAAACTTATATAATTCTATAAATTAATGTTACTTCGATAAAAATAAATTTACAAAAAAAAAAATAGGAAACATGCATGGTGCTTACCATACAATCCAGAAACTTTACTCCTTGGTATTTACCCAAAGGAACTGAAAATGTATGTTCACAAAAAAACCTGTATATGGATGCTTGTGAAAGCTTTATTCTTGATTGACAAATCTTAGAAGTAATCAAGATGTCCATCAGTTGGTGAGTGGATAAATTATGGTACATCCAGGCAATGGAATATTACTCAGTGCTCAAATAAATAAGCTATTGAGTCATGAAAAGACATAGAGGAAATTTAAACACATATTACTAAGTTAAAAAAGGCAATCTGAAGAGGCTATTTATTATACGATTCCAAATATATGATTCTGGAAAAGGCAAAACTGTAGAGATAGTCAAAAGATTAGGAGGCGGCAAAGTTGATGGCGAGAAAGGAATGAATAGATAGAGCACAAAGGAATTTTAGGACAAGAAAATTATTCTGAATGATATAATGGCAAATACAGTTCGTTATACACTTTTCAAAACCTATATAATATGCAATACCGAGAATGAGCCCTAATGTAAACTATGGACTTTGAGTGATAATGATGAGTCAATATAAGGTCAGCAATTGTAACTAATGTACTACTCTAGTGCAGAATGTTGATAATGGAAGAGGCTAAATTTATATGAGGGCAGGGTGTATATGGGCAATTTTTTTTACCTATTTTCAATTTTTCTGTGAACGTAAAATGTCTCTAAATGATAAAGTCTATTTTTTATAATGTATGATGAGGAAATGCCAAAATTTCAAAATTTTACACTATGTGACCTATCACAATAGAGATGATCAATTCTTCAAACCAGATGATTTAAAACAAAAATGTTCATCTTTCAAATTGATCATATGATTGAGATATATATAGAGAGA
>NW_011888868.1:4702915-4712361 GCF_000151845.1 Pteropus vampyrus | reverse complement strand
ATCTCATTTAGATCTTGTTTTCCATATAAGTTGCCATTCCATTATCATATTACTCAGAGTATATAAGTTGCTTTGCTGATGCTTTATGCACCTCATTTGTAAATGGCATCGCCACGGCTATTATTGTAGCTGTTTGCAGAATGTCGGAAAGCTGTCAAACCCAGCAGAGTCAAATGGTTTGCAACAAACAGCAAATGAAATATACTCATAAATGATTAAAGGCACTTCATAAGTGATTCTTACCAAGGAAATGGAAATGTTGTCAGACTAAGTCATCATGTTTTCCTCACCTGGGATCAAGCCAAAGACAGTTGCTGCTAATAACCAAGTAGGGGAATTCTTGCCTCTCAAAGAGAAATAGAAACTCTAGAGAAAATAAAAACAAAAACCTTTGAATTTAAATGCAGTGTTGTCATATCAGATGGGGGTTACTCCCTTGTTTTTTAGATTCATTACATAAATTCTATTTTATTAATTTTGGTGACATTCAAAAAGATAATACTAATAATCTAAAAAAAATAAAAACAAAAAAATGTCAAAAAATAAAACAACCAAATAAATGCATGCACACAGCCAGCATTTATTCAGAAGGAACTCATACACACACACACACACACACACACACACACACACACACATAGACACACATATATATGTGTGTGTGTGTGTGTGTGTGTGTATATATATATATATATATACACATACATATGTATATGTGTATATGTGTATGTATGTATTGATACTGAAATTTCTTTTTTGTTTTTATTATTTAGAGAAATCAAGGCCTCAGAAGTTAGTTGTCCATGGCCACACTTAGTTTAAAAAAATTGTTAGGGCACTTGGTGGTAAACCAATGAGCTCTCCAAATAAGATTTTAATATAAACTTAGTTATGAACAGACAAAATGAAAAAAAAAAATAAATGCTTAGAAGATATGCCTACACAAGGCTCAAAGAGACAGGTCAAATCACATATACTTTTCAAAATAGTCACCATTTTTTAAGTCTATTTTATATACAATAAAATTAGCTAATTGAAAGTGCATAGACAGGTGTGGAGGGGTCAAGATTGTGGGCTAGGTAAAAGCAAGATCCACCTCTTTCCAAGACTGCATTAAATTATAAAAAAAAAAAAATTATAAAATAATCAACATGGAGAACCACCTGAAGTCTAGCTGATCATAACACATATATCTGAGGATATAAAGAAAAAGTCAAATCAAGACTGGCAAGAGGGGCAAACTGGGCTGGTCCCACACCCGCGTGTGGTGGTTGAGCACCTGGAGAGAAAGTGTGGCTGCAGATTCCCCCATAAAGGAGTGAGGGGCTCTAACTCCAACGTAGGGGCTCCCCAGCCCAGGGTTCCAGTCTCGGTAAGAGAAGATCCCAGAAAATCTGTAAAAATCAGTGGGGGTTCTAGCCATCCATGTGAGATGGAAAGAATCTGAAAACCCAGACAACTCTCTTAGAGGGCCCATGCACAGACTCATTTAATTATAGACACTCACCCTGGGTGCCCCAATGGGTCAACAGCTTGGGAGGTGCATGAGACTTATGGAGAAATATTGAGTTGTGAAGTGCTAGGGTAAATACTAGAGGGACAGCTGCCATTGTTCCTTTGTTGGGCCTTCCTCCGGGTCAGTCTGCAGACAGGTGCCATCTTGCTCACAATGAACTCTCACCACCCATGGCCAATTCTGCATCAAGCTGGTGAGATCTGCCTGTTCCACCCATGGCCCCTGGGAATCCGTCCTACTCAATCCACAAATTGTCTGCAGAAGCCAGCCCCTACCAACCACTTTCTGGGGCCACACGCTTGTTGCAGGCAATGGCCTTCCACTTACAGGCTGCCCATTTTTGAGGAGACATTTTGTGGCAGGCCACTGGTGCCAGCACAAGCTACAGTGTCTCTTGGGTGGATTACTGGGATCTGCAGGCCTGATGCAGACAGCAGCTAGCCTCATTGATCTGTGACTTTTGCAGGAGCCCACAAATTCTGCACAGCAATAATTCTTATTCTGCATTAGACTGACATGACCTGCTTGCTTCACCCTGTGTCTCCCTGCACCACCCAGACTACAAATTATTGTCTGTTTCCAGGCAGCCAGCTCCAGCCTGTACTTTGCTGCCACAATTTCAGCAGCAAACAACAATGCTCAGCTTGTGTGGCTCATGTATGGCCCGTGCATCCCAGGAGAGACCTTTGGTCGTGGGCCACAAACATTGCTTCGATCTATAGTATTTCTTGAGCAGATTTGAGATGTCCGCAGGCCTGAACTGGGCGACGTCTGGCCTTGCTGCAATTTGAGACTTTTATAGGAAGCCACAGATTTAACACTAGCATGAAAACTAACTCTGCATTGGCCAAGAGAAATCTACTTGCTTTACCCAAGTGACTCCCTGGGTCCCAGCCTGACTCAACTCATGTACCAACCAAAGGCTCCTCCAGCTGTGGAGTCTTATGAGCAGCTGGAAGGCATCTTCAGGCCTTGAGGTGCACTGGTTATTTTGCTAAGCTGCCCCAGGCTTGGTACTGGGGGTAACTGGACATCAGCTTAAAGTGTTGCTTCTCCCACTTGCCTTCAGATCCAGCATAGGCAGCAACCATCATGGATTGCTTTATAGCTCATACCAGGTGTCACTGAGGAATAAAAGGTAGTGGCTGATCTTGGTGTATACAGAAGCCCTTCCAAAGGGGCCATAGAACTAACACACTAAGAAGCTGGCAACAGACCACAACAGAACATCACCTGACTAGATCCATAAGTGGCATACCCGAAGCTTGGTCTCAACAGGTACACTGACTACTGGGCAAATCCTACTCTGAGGGGTCAGATCTAATATAGCAACTCATACCCTGTGGGCATAGCCAATTTCCACAGCCAGTCATTCCCAAAAGTAAATTCCATTCACTGACGTTCTAGCAGCAATCAAGACTTAGCTACAATAGGATAACACACAACCCGCAAAGAAAACATATTCAGAGCCTCTAATGCAGCTTATTAGGGAGATTATGCCACTGGGTCACACAGAACACCTACTACATAAGTCTATATGGCCATGACTGAGAGATATAACAAATCTTTCTAAAATATAGAAATGAACATGAAGAGGGCAAATAAAGTGAGAAAATGAAGAAACATGCCACGAATGGAACAACAGGAGAAAACTCCAGGAAAAAAAAAAAATGGAAGTAAGCAACTTATCAGAGACAGAGTTCAAAATACTGATTATAAGGATGCTCAATGAATTTAAGGGGAGAATAGATGATTTCAGTGAGAGTTTCAACAGAAGAATAGTAAACATTTAAAAAGACATAGAAACTATAAAAAAGAACCAGTCAGAAATTAATAATATAATAACTGAAGTGAAGAATATGGTAGAATGAATCAACAGAAGATTATATAGAGCAGAAAATCAATTCAGCAAGTTGGAAGACAAGGTAAGAGAAACACTCAATCATAACAGCAAAAAAAAAAAAAAAAGGATAAAAAATTGAAGAAATTTTAAGAGACCTCTGGGAAAACACCTAGCATACCAATATTTGCATCATTGGGGTACCAGAAGGTGATGAGAGAGAGGAAAGGATTAAAAACCTACTGGAAGAAATAAAGACAGAAAACTTCCTTAACCTGGTGAAGGAATTAGACATACACATTTAGGAAGCACAAAGAGTCCCAAACAAAAGGAATCTGAACAAACCCACACTAAGAACTATCATTAAAATTCCAAAGGTTGAAAACAAAGAGAGCATCTTAAAAGCAGCAAGAGAAAGGCCACTAGTTTTACAGAAGGGAGCTCCCATGTCAGCTGATTTTTCAACAGAAACTTTGCAGGCAAGAAAGGAATTGCAAGAAATATTCAAAGTGATTAAAACAAGAACATACAACCAAAAGAATTTTACTGAGCAAGTCTATACATTAAAACAGAGGTGAGATAAAGAATTTATCACCAACAAGCCAGTTTTATAAAGAATTTTAAGAGGACTTATGTAAAAAAAAAAAAAAAGAAAGGAAGAAACCTATAAATATGAATAATAAAGTGACAATAACTATCTACCTGTGAATAATCACTTTAAATGTAAATGGATTAAAATCTTCAATCAAAAGACATAGGGTAGCTGAATTGATAAGAAAATAAGAATCATACATATGCTGTCTACAAGAGACCCACTTCAGATCAAATGACACACACAAATTAAAGTAAAGGTTTTGAAAAAGATACTGCACATATGAAAATTTTTTAAAAGTTGTGATAGCAATACTTACATCAGAAAAAAACAGACTTTAATACAAAGACTATAATAAGGGACTAAAAAGGGCATTAACATAATGATAAAGGGATCGGTATAACAAGAGGACATAACCTTAGTAAACACATATGCAACCAACATGGGAGCACCTACATATATAAAGCAATTATTGACTAACATAGAGGGTGAGATGAACAGTAACGCCGCATTGACACCAATCAACAGCTCTTCCAGACAGAAAATCAACAAGGAAACACCAGCTTTAAATGACACACTAGACCAGATAGGTTTGATTGATATTTTCAGAGCATTTCACCCCAAAGAAACAGAAGATACATTCTTCTCAAGTGCACATGGACCATTTACAAGAATAGACCACACATTAGGTCACAAAACAAGTCTCAATGAATTTAAGAAGATTGAAATCATATCGTGTCTTTTCTAACCACAATAGTATGAAACTAGAAATAAACTGTAAGAAAAGAAAAAAAACTGGGAATAATAAAACACATGGAAACTAAATAACAAGCTACTAAATAATGAAAGGGTTAATAATAAGATTACGAAAGAAATAAAAAAATACCTTGAGAGAAATGAAAATGAAAACACAAGGGACTGCAAATCTATGGGATACAGTGAAAGCAGTCCTAAGATAGAAATTCATAACAATACAGACCTACCTCAAGAAACATGAGACATCTCAAATAAACAATCTATCTTTACTCTTAAACAAACTAGAGGGGGAAAAAAAAAAAAACAGCAAACAAAACCCAAAGTGAATAGAAGGAAGGAAATAATAAACATCAGAGCAGAAATAAATGAAATAGAGTCTAGGATAACAATACAAAAGATTAATAAAACCAAGAGCTGAAAGGATCGAAAAAAATGATAAAATTTTAACCAGATTCATCAAGAAAAAAAAGAGAGAGAACACCAATATAAATAAAATCAGAAATGAAAGGGAGAACTATGGACCCCACAGAAATTCAAAAGATTATAAGAAAGTACTATGAGCAAATACATGTCAAAAAACTGGACAATTTGTAAGAAATTAACACATTCCTGGAAATATAATTTCCCAAGACTGAGTCAAGAAAAAACAAAAAAATCTGAACTGCAACAAAATCAACTCAGCAGTAAAAAACATCCAAAAAACAAGTCATGGACCTGATGGCTTCACAGGTGAATTTTACCAAAACTTCAAAGAAGAATTAATATTTATTCTTGTTAAATTATTCCAAAAATTTCAAGGGGAGGGAAAGCTCCCTATTTTTTTTTTTTTTAATGAGACTGCCATTGCCTGATCCCAAAACCAGACAAAGTCATTACAAAAAAAAAAAAAAAGGAAACTATACGCCAGTATCTCTGATGAACAATGGTGCAAAAATCCTGAACAAAATATTAGCAAACTGAATTTAGCAATACATTAAAAATATCATATACTATGATCAACTGGGATTTATCCCTGAGATGCAAGTTTGGTTCAATATCTGCAAATCAATTAATGTGATACACCATAGAAAAAAATTGAAAGATAAAAGTCATATAATCATATTAACAGATGCAGAAAAGGCATTTGACAAAATTCAGTATCTATTTATAATAAAACTCTAAGAAAAGTGGGAATAGAAGAAACATACATCAACATAATAGATGCCATGTAAGAGAAAACTACAGATAACATCATACACAATGGGGAAAGGCAATTAGCATTTTCCTTAAGATCAGAAACAAGACAAGGGTGCCCACTTTCACCATTTCTATTCAATATAGAATTAGAAACCCTAGATACAGCAATCAGAAAAGACAGAAATAAAAGGCATTTGCATTAAAAAGACAGAAGTAAAACAGTCCTTATTTGCAGATGACATGATAGTATATATAGAAAACTCTAAAGAGCCTACCCAAAATACTGTTAGAACTGATAAATGAATTCAGTAAAGTAGAAGAACATAAAATTAATATTGAGAAATTGGTTGAATTTTTATATACTGATAAATTATCAAAAAGAAAAAAAATCCCATTTATAATTGCATCAAAAACAATAAAATACCCAGGAATCAAATTAACCAAGGAGGTAAAAGACCTGTTTTCAGAAAATTGTAAGTCATTGAAAAAAAGAAATTGAAGATACAAATAAATGAAAGCATATACTGTGCTCATGGGTAGGCAGAATCAACATTGTTAAAATGGCCACGCTACCCAAAACAATCTATAGATTCAATGCAGTCCTCGTCAAAACACCACTGACACTTTCACACAACTAGAACAAGTAATCCTAAAATATATATGAAAACATAGATAACCCTAAATAGCCACAGCAATCCTACGAAGAAAAAGAAAGTAGTAGGTATCACACAATCTGATATCAAACTATACTACAAGGCTATAGTAATCAAAACAGCATGGTACTGGCATAAAAAGACAGATAGATCAATGAAATAGAATAGACAAACCAGAAATAAATTCATGTCTATATGGTCAATTAATTAATGAGAAAGCAGGCAAGAGTATGCAATGGTGTAAAGACAGTCTATTCAATAAATGGTGTTGTGAAAATTGGAGAAATATGTGCAAAAAA
Source organism: Pteropus vampyrus (assembly GCF_000151845.1). Taxonomy (NCBI): domain Eukaryota; kingdom Metazoa; phylum Chordata; class Mammalia; order Chiroptera; family Pteropodidae; genus Pteropus; species Pteropus vampyrus. The sequence continues at coordinate 4,705,529 of NW_011888868.1, read as the reverse complement.
ATGAAACCATACTACCTTCTTGCACCATATAAAAAATAAATTCAAAATGGATTAAAGAATTAATATAAAACCCAAAGCAATAACACTTCTAGAAGAAAAAATAGGAAGCAATCTCTCTAGTATTACTACTAGTATTTTTTTTTCTAATATATCTCCTCGGACAAGGAAAATAAAATAAAAAATAAGTTAATGGGACTATATCAAGACAAAAACTTTTGCACAGCAAAGGAAACCATCAACAAAACGAAAAAGATAACTACTGAATGGGAGAAGATATTTGCTTCTGATATGTCTGACAAGGGATTGATATCCTAATTTTATAAAGAAATCATTGAACTCAACAAACAAACAAACAAACAAACAAACAATTCAATTAAAAAATAGGCAGAAAATCTGAATAGGTATTTCTCCAAAGAGAAAATACAGATGGCCAATAGATATGAAAAAATGCTGAAGGTCACTAATCATCAAAGAAATGCAAATTAAAACCACAATGAGAAATCACCTCACATCTGTCAGAATGGCTATCATCAATAAATAAAAAAAAAAGTGTTGGTAAGGATGTGGAGTAAAGAGAGCCCTTGTACACTACTGATGGGTGTGAAAAATGGTATAGACACTCCGGATAACAGTTTGAAGTTTCTTCAAAAAATTAAAAATAGAACTACCTTTTGACCCAGCAGTTGCATTTCTAGGTATTTATCCAAAGTAAACCAAAACACTAGTTGATAAAGAGCTATGTGCCCCTATGTTCACGGCAGCACTATTCACTATAGCCAGGATGTGGAAACAACCTACGTGCCCATCAATAGGCTATTGGATAAGTTACAGTCCATATATACAATAAAATATTATTCAAGTATTAAAAATGAGATATAATCATTTACAATGACATGGGTGGACCTAGAGAGTATTATGCTGACTGAAATAAGTTGGACAGAAAAAGATAAGTACCATATAGTTTCACTTACATGCAAAATCTAAGGATCAATAGTAACAAACTGAATGAAAACAGACTTACAGATACAGAAGACCAGATGGGTGCTAGAGTAATCAGGGGGATCACTCCATAAACTATAAATGTTTAACCAATGTACTGTATGTCTGAAGCTAATATAAAATACAAATTTAAAAAAAGAAAGAAAGAAAGTCAATAGTTCAGTGAGTTTTAACGAATGTGCATTACCACAAACATATGGAATATATTTACAAACTCCAGAACACTTCATTTCCATCCACATCCTGATACCTCTACTTCTCTCACTACAGATTTGCATTTTCCAGAAAGTCATATAAATGATTTTTTGTCTACCTTCATTCACACAGAGTAATATTGTTGTGATTTATATTGTAAATATACAGCTGCATGTATCAATATTTCTTAATATATTCTAAACATTTAAGTTAAGTCTCCTTTACATTATCAGAGTTTGTAAGAACTGTAGATATTCGACAATGCTGACAGTCTCACAAGAAAATCATGAATACTTTTTGAAGAGAAAGTACTAGGCCCTGAACTGGACATATTCTGCACATTGTCTCATTAGATTCTTTAAATAACACTTCAAAGTGAAGTTTATGAATAAAATGAAAACTGAAACTCATCAAATGTTAAGAAAATGTTAAGAATCTCAAAGTTAATCCACACACAAGAAGCATAGGTAAAATTTTGTGCTTCGATTAAAAAAAAATGCAGCGTTTGGCACACGCTTTCTAGGCTGATTGTTTTATCAGAGTTTTTGTTAGTTTTTTTTTTTTTTTACAATGCTATAACTTTTAAAAAATGGATAGCAAAACTAATAATTCTTGTTTATGCCAATTCTGTCAAGTGGAAGTTCAATTTACTTCCCTTCCCTCTATGGAAGATGCTAAGTCTGCCTACCATTTATACATTCATTTTAATATTCCTTATCTATAGACATGTCTGTTCTTCACTTTCTCCTTTAAACTGTCATACTTGTTACCAATAGTCTCATGAATGAGTAAAGTAAAATATTTAACAGATGTTCATTTTATACCTGTATTAGAATTATGATTCTATTTTATTCTTTTTTGAATATTATATTTTAACAAAATGAAATTAAACTAAAGAATTTGACTATAAATTCTGTGCTTCTTTGCACTGCTCCATGATTAGCTTTTATGATTTTATGATACATTACTTGTGTCATTATCAATTCTTCTAACACATCAAAAATATCTTTACATTTGAACTCTTTTTTTATCAAGGATATAACGACTTTCCAGGATAGATTTATCTTTCTACAATGGGTCAGTCTTATGAATGGCACATATGGGTATAAGGGACCTATGCAGTTTTATTTCATAAAGATCACGCTCCATCAAGTTGTAGCATTAGCAGTAATCCTGTAACCTTGAAGACAATGAGGTCTGTCAGAGTATGTCCCATAAGACATAAATCAAGACCTCTCTAAGTTCTGACTTTTCTAATTGCCAACATTTTAAGGAGCATATTAGTGGAAATATTTGTTGCGGAGGGAATCCAGATTAAAAAACGGACATGCCATTTTTTCCGCTCTATTATCCATATAGGTGAAATTTGTGCTTTATTCTCACACCTGATTAGAATAGTCTAAATGTCTGTTTTGTTTAT
>NW_011888868.1:4693032-4701660 GCF_000151845.1 Pteropus vampyrus | reverse complement strand
TAAAATTCCATAGCTCTTGGCAAATCTCACATATAGTCTATACTCTGGGAAAATATTTTAAATGTATGAAAAAATAAATTATGTATGGTAACTTAGTTTATGCTATTCAATTTGGTATTTAAGTTTGGTTAATTCATACTTCATAATGACATATTTTCTCTTTTCTTTCTTTTTTTAATTTAATATGGCCATTCTCTTTATTTTGTATTTTTATTTATTTATATATTTTTTTAATTTTTCAATTTCAGTTGATATACAATATTATATTAGCTTCAAGTGTACAGCATAGTGATTAGACAGTTATATAACCTATAAAGGAATCACCTCACTAAATCTAGTACCTATCTGACACCATACACAGTTATAACAATATTATTGACTATATTCCTTGAGCTATAGTTTACATCTCCATGACTATTTTTTAACTACGAATTTTTACTTCTTATTCCCATTCTCATTTTCACCCATTCCCCAACCACCTTCCATTTGGCAACCATCAAAATGTTCCCTGTATCTATGAATATCTGTTTTATTTATTTGTTCTTTAGATTCTACATGTAAGTAAAATCATATGGAATGTGTTTTTCACTCTCTGACTTACTTTACTCAGCACAATACCTTATAGGTACATCTATGTTGTTGCAAACAGCAAGATTTCATTTTTTTTTTTTTTATGACTCAGTGATATTTCATTGTATATATGTACCAATCTTCTTTATCCATTGATAAACACTTAGGTTGCCTCGATATCTTGGCTGTTATAAATAATGTTGTAATAAACACATGAGTGTATATGTTCCTTCAAAGTAGTAATTTGAGTTTCTTCGGATAAATACCCAGAAGTAAGATTAATGGGTCCTTCTTTGTCTCTTGTCATAGACTTTGTCTTAAATTCTATTTTGTCTGGTATAAGTACTGCTAACCCAGCTTTTTTATTTGTTGTTTTCATTCTCATGAAATATAGTTTTCTACCTTTTTATATTCAGTTTGTATGTGCTTTTGATCTGAAGTGAATCTCTTGTAAGCATCATATGTAAAGGTCTTATTTTCTTATTTATTCAGCCACCTGATATCTTTTGATCGACATATTTAATCCATTTACATTTAAAGTAATCGTTGATAGATATGTAATTTCTGTCATTTTATTATTTATATTTTTAATCTTTTTTTTTCTTTCTTCTTAAAGAAGTTCCTTTAGCATTTCTTGTAATACTAGTTTGGTGGTGATGAAATCCTTTAACTTTTTCTTGTTTGGGAAATTATATATCTGTACTTCGATTCCAAATGATAACTTTGCTGGGTAGAGTAATCTTGGTTGTAGGTCCTTGCATTTCATCAGTTTGAATATTTTGTTTAATCCTATTTGGCCTGCAAAGAATCTGTTGAGAAATCATCTGATAGGTTTATGGGAGCTTTCTTGTAGGTAACTAATTGTTTTACTCTTGCTGCTTTTAAGATTCTCTATTTGTATGTAATCTTTGGCATATTAATTATGATGTGTCTTGGTGTGGGCTTCTTTGGATTGATTTTGTTTGGGGCTCTCTGTGCTTCCTGGGCTTGTCTATTTCCTTCATCAGGTCAGGGAAATTTTTTTATTATTTTTTAAAAATAAGTTTTCAATTCCTTACTCTCTATCTTCTCCTTCTGGTACCCCTATGATGCAAGTGTACATACACTTAGTGTTGTCCCAGAGGCCCCTTAACTATCCTCATTTTTTGGATTCTTTTTTTTTTTCGCCATTTTAATTGGATGTTTTCTGCTACTTTATCATCTAAATATCTGATTCGATCCTCCGCTTAATGTTATCTGCTGTTGACTTCTAATATATTCTTTATTTCAGTTATTGTCTTTTTAATTTCTACTAGTTTTTTTTTTATGGTTCCTAATCTCCAGTCTTATGTTTTCTATGTCTTTGTTAAAGTTCTTACTGAGATCAGTGAGTTTCCTTATAATCAGTGTTTTGAACTCTATATCTGGTAGATTGCTTATGTCCATTTTGTTTAATTTTTTTTCTAGAGTTTTGTTCTGTCCTTCATTTGGGACATGTTTTTTTGTCTCCCCATTTTGGCTGCTTCTCTGTGTTTATTTCTATGTATTAGGTAGAGCTTCTATATCTCTAAGTCTTAGCAGAGTGGCTTTAAGTAGTAGTTGTCATGAGTGGCCTAGTGGCATAATATCTCTGGTCACCTGAGCCAAGTGCTCCATGTGTGTCCCTTGTGTGGGTTGTGTGTGCCCTGCTGTTGTAATTGAGCTTTGGTTGCTGTTTTTCCTTCAATGGGAAGGATTGACCTTTGGACTGATTGATTGTGAGGACTGGCCACTAACTAGAGTGGAGGAGCTGCTCTGTAGGGGCTGATTCTATGGAACAGGTTTGCTTTAGCAATCTCTGGTGCCTGCCTAGTCTGTCTTTTGAGTGTGCTATTCATGAAGGTGGCCAGTGGTGTTCCTGCTGTGTTAGAGGCCTCCTGAGAGGGACTTCACTACTAGCCAATTTCAGCTGAAGCCTGTGCCCTGCCCAGGGCCACTTGACATAAGCCAGCAAGCAATCCACAGATGGCTGTCACCTCTGCTGGGCTTAGATGTACCTGGGGGAGGCTAGGTCTTGAATTAAAGCCAACTACAGCCAATGTTGGTCTTGGGGCTGCTCAGCAATAGATACGGGGAACACTGAGGCTAAATGCTGTTTGTTTGAGAGATTTTCTCTGCAGCAATTTGTATGGAAAAGTCACTGGAAGTGGTTTGTGTGGGTCAACAAGTTAGGTGGAGCAGGGTCTCAGGGAATCACCAAAGCATGGTGACCAGTGTTACAGCCAGTGTTTGATGGAAACTCATATATAATGCCTGCCTAAGTCTGCATTATATTAGGGAAGAGGGCTCAACAAAGAAACAATGGCTTCTGCCAACATTTTTGTCAATTCATTTCCTTTCCCTATTTCCCTGGCAGCTTTACACACTGCTGCCCCACTGCTGGAGCTCGGAGTGAGTGAGTCCATCAGCAAGTCTGTCAATGTCTGGGCCCCTGAAGAGATATTCCTGGGATGCCAGAAGAACTCCAGGCTTGGTCTCACTCAGCCACCATCTCTGCTGGTTTTCAGAGCACGAAGTTTGACATTGGAGCCCTGGCAGGTGAGCCAAGTGTGGGACTGTAAACCCTTGCAGCTTTTGAGAGACCTCTGCAGTCCAAATATCCCTCCCGATGTTTAATTACCACACATGGGTGTAGGACTAATCCATTCTGTGTCTCTGCCCCTCCTACTAGTCTTTAGCCGGCTTCTTCTGTATATTTAGTTGTAACTTTGATGTGGTCATGAGAGGATGCAAGTACACTATTTACCTACTCTGCCATCTTGGCCAGAAATCCTCTTTTCTTTTTTATTTCTTATGTGGAAGAGATCACTGTTTTCTCCTCATTTAAAAATCTTGGTCCATGAAAAATCAGACCCTTAAAAATCAGCTTAATTTCTACTTTTTTAAACAGCCGTTTCTGACCAATTTATCTTGAAATGTCATCAGTTATTTCTCTGCATTTTTGAAGCAAGAGTTATCTATGTCATTTATCTAGCCATTAGCAACATGGTCTATTGTGACATAAGCTGACATATATAGTGTGTGAAAAAGACTAAGGAATAGTGTCAAGAATCTATAGGAAGGGTCAAATTGTGCCTTATAATAAGTTTTTATATGATATAGTGCTAGTCTCTCCAAATATGCTTCATTTAAACATTTTCTTTGCTATTTGTATCTATATTTTCTCTTTACTTTGGAATTATTTGTCAAGCTTCAGAGAACTACCTGTATGATTTAGATTGAAATTGAATCAAACGAGACAATTATTCTGAGAAGACTTTATATCTTTTTTTTGATAGAAATCCTATATTCTCTATTTGCTCCTTTTTAATCATAAATCAACATTGTCAATTATGCTATATCTATCTTCAACTCCTACTTTCGAACCTTCTGGCTTTTTTCTTATTTACACTCAAGCTTCTTATAATAGTTAACTATACTTGATATTTTTATTTTCTTACATTTTGTACTGTGACATTCATCTTGATCTACTGGGAATCACATCTTTTCAGGCCTATTGTCTATTCATCTGTCTTTGGTTTAGCATTCATTCTAGATTTTAACGTTTAAACTAATGATCATTTTGTTTTGCATTAACACAAGCCAGGATAAACTTAGTAGAACTTCACATTTCCAATTTCTGTCATGGTTGTGCTTAGTGTGTAAGGACATGTGTCAAGGACAAATCACACTTAACACGAGGTTCAATATGGAGGTATGGAGTAAATCCAGGGCTCTTAGGAGAAAGTCTCAAGGTCAAATGCACTGATTGCACTGGTCACTACTCAGCTGGAGCTGGGAAGGGGTGCAACAGAGAGAATTCATTCCAACCCAATCACCCGTATTTCCTACTCTCCAGATTGCTACACATTCTACTTCCTCTTGTTCCTTGGTGGGGCCAATCCATAGGCCTATAATCTGAAAAAGAGACTGTATAAGGCCTGAGACACTCAGGGAAAATACCTTGTGGTTATTCAGGGTCTTTGGGCATGGCCCTTCTGCTACTCTTGGAAAAAACAGAGGCTAAACATTTACCTAACTGCTCTGGTGGGCTATTTCTTGCATCTCTCTTTTTCCTGTCCTTATCCTTCAATTCCTCCCAAATTCCTTTTTACCCCTCCTCCAGTTCCAACCTACATCCATACAAGGGCATATAAGTTCCAGGTAGCTTTTTTTGCAAGCTGGGAAGACTGGAAAAGATTCACTCATCTTAATTTCTCTAAAGGCCTTTTAATCTGAACTAAGAATGAGTGAAATCTAAGGCTCTTAACAATTACTTCTATTTCTATTGACTACAAATTTTGATTTCCACAGTACCTATGTTCATGTCCTTTTTCCTAGGCCTAAAAAAGCTAAATTATTTTTATAGCTTTTTATTCATCAATGGTCATTTATGTTGCTTCTATCTCTTGGCTATTGTGAATAATGCTGCAATGACATGGATATGTAAATATCACTTATGAATCTTGTTTCTTTTCTTTTAGATATATACCTAGAAGTAGATTTTTGTAGATCCATAACTATAATATAATCAATATGTGACCCATTAAATAAATATTTTAAAAATATATCATTGTTAATAGTTTTAGAACCCCTTTCATTCTCAAAAGTATTTATGGCTGGATAATAAATTGTATGTTCAAATCTTCACTCTTGTCACCATTTTAACTCATTTTTGTCCACTAAAACTTTTCTTGCTAAAGAGTCAGTGACACCTACGCTGCTAAATCCCACAGGTACTTTATTTTCTTATCTTCCTTGACCTTTAATAAGCATTTGATATTATTGGGAACTCTTGTTTTTGATAAATAATCTGCTTTTGGTTTTTATTATATCACCTTTTGTGTTTGTTTTATTTCTACCCTTTCTGGTAACCCTCACAATATCCTACGGTGTAGTTTTTTTTTTTTTTTTAATTGTAGTAAAAAAACCCAAAACAAAACAGCACACATAACATAAAATTTGCCATCTTAAACATGTTTAAGTATATAGTACATTAGTATTAAATATATGCACATTGTTGTACGATGAATTATAGAACCTATTCATTCTATAAAAATGAAACTCAATATCCATTTAAAAAGATTTTTTTGTTTGTTTGTTTTGTTTTTTGTTTTTTGTTTTCTACACTCCTCCAAATGCTTGGAAGCTACAATTCTACTTTTTGTTTCTAAAAGTTTGACTAGTTCAGATGCTTCATTTAGGTAGAGACATACATTATTTTTCTTTTTGCGACTAGTTTATTTACCTTAACATGATGTTCTCATCGTTCATTATGTTCTAGCATATGACAAGATTTTCATCTTCTTAAGACAATAATATTCTATTATATATTATATATGATTTATATATTATATATAATATATATGATTATATATATTTTACATATATAATCACATTTTTCTTTACACATTCATTCATCAATAGGCATTTAAGTTACATCTATCTCGGCTATTGTGAATAATGCTGCAATAGCGTGGATATGCAAATATCTCTTATGAATTCTATTTCTTTTCTTTTAGATGTATCCCCAGAAATAGACTGATAGATCATAGGATAATTCTGATTTTTTTAGGAGACTTCATATAGTTTTTCATAAAATGGATACACCATTTTACATTCTCATCTATAGTTCACAAGGGTTTCAATTTTTTCACATCTTTAAGTAACAAAATAAATTTTTCATTTTTGTTCTTCTGATAGTGACCATTTTAGAGGATGTGAGCTGATATTTCACTTTGGATTTGATTTACATTTCTCTGATAATTAGTGATGAACATCTTTCCACATGTTTTTCTACCATTTCTATATCTTCTTTGGAGAAATGTCTATTCAAGTTCTTGGTCATTTTAAACTGATTTTTTTTTTTTATGTATTCTAGATCTTAACCCCTTATCAGATTTAGAGTTTGCAAATATTTCCTCCCACTTCAAACATTGCCTTTTTCCAATATTATTTGTTGAAGAGACTATCTTTTCTTCATAATGGATTCTTGAAATTCCTTTGACAGATTATGTGACCATAAACACAATATCTTTCTTTATGCCACTACCATACTCTTTTGATTACTATATCTTTGCAAGAAAATTTAAAATCTGAAAGAATGAGACCTTCAGATTGAAAAAAATAAAACTTCATTGGGATTTTGATAGTGATTGTGTTAAATATGTATCTCACTTTAAGTAGTATGAGAATTTCAACAATATTAAGTCTTCCAATCGATGAACTCAGCATATTTTTTCCATTTCTTTATCAATTTTAATTTCCACTTCCTAGAGTTCTTTAGGCTTGCACCAGATTGTGGTCAAGGCTACTCTCTATGTTTATCCTTGTGATATAGTTTTATAGCAGAGAAGCTTCTCAGGACCAAGGTTTATAAAATGGTCTCCTAGAAAGATCTAGGAAAGTTGTCTTAAAAAAATAAAAAGTCCTTTATACCTGCGATGCATTTAGTTGAATAACTGAAAACACTATATCAACAATAACTGAAAACACTATATCAACAATAACTCACCTTACCACCATCCTTAACCCCCAGTACCTATGATTACTGATAAGTCAATTAATATTATGCTTGCAGTACCCAAAGCATGGTTTCTTTCATCATTGCTACCAATTCCTTGACTTATATTGTTACCCATAACCATCATCATCATTATTATTGTATTCATTAATCATCATTACCAAATTTTGAATATTCTCAAATTCTAGGCATTGTATTTGGAGCATCACACATATTTCACCAAATCATCACAACCAAAGTGTAAATATATATAATAATTGTTATCTACATTTTACAGATAAGGTAATTCAATTTAGAGACAATAATTCCTCACTTTCTTCAATTTTATTACAGAGCATTTTGTTTGTTCTGAACCTAGTCAAGTTTTATCCTATCTGCGTCTTTATTCAGATAAGATCTTTATTGCTTGAGACTTAGTTTCTTCACATATAAAATAGGAATAATAAAATCTACTTTACATTTGTCTTTCCAGAATCAAATAAAGGACAGAAAAAGCTAGATTTTACAAGAAATAACTCAAGCTTATTTTTCTTTGATCATAATAGCACTGGAAATTCAAGCGATGATGCAAGCATTTCTTCAAAGTTCTCATGCAGTACCTCATTTGGAGCTGTGGCTACTTTATATGGGATTCTAATATGTATCTCCTTTCTCTGGCCTTTTTCTGCCCCATCTTACCCACTTATGGCTTCTATTTTCCCACTGAAATAAGAGTGAAGCATCAGCTGAGACTGAACAAGGGGAAGGTGTGTTTTTGCTTGAGCTTGAAAATATTGTTTCACATAACAACTTCTTGAAGTTACATCATTCTTTCTGGAGGGACCCCATAGGAAATGGAGTCTCATTTAAGTAAGTATTGATCACGTTTCATGATCACATGCATTAGTTTACTAAAAGCAAAACAAAACCAAATCTAACACACACACACTCCACAAACTTCTCAACTAAGATTAGAATGGGAAGAAGCACAAGTGGTGAGGTTTCAGAGGACATTATCATGCCACATGTGAATAGTGCTTTATATGATGTTTAGAACAAGTCAGGCATTTGAATAATTAGAGCCCTCCCGATACTGACCTTAAAATCATTTCTCAGAAGAGAAAATCAGAATGAGTAAAAAACAAAACAAAACAAAACAAAAACCACATGCAATTACACACACACACACTTGCAAGCACACATACACAGACACATAATTCAATAGATGACCCTAAAAAAAAATCCTAATTATGCCTACATTAGAATCATGCCAATGAAGTTAAATGGAGTGAGAACCAAGAGACACTTCCTCTTCTGGAAATTACTTTTTAAATAAAATGGGATTTTATAACCTTTGGAGAGTTTCCCCATACCAAGATGAAGATGAACTTCATGTCTTGTGTTTGCAGTGTCAATTTGATTTTCCAGGTTGGCTAAAAGGGGTTTGGAGGGAATAACAGGTATAAGAGACTGGGATTTCTCAATAGGAAGATAATTGCATCAAGATGCAACCTGGCTATAGAGGGAAGCTGAAAGCTGTTGCTACAATCAAATATTTT
>NW_011888868.1:4687474-4692982 GCF_000151845.1 Pteropus vampyrus | reverse complement strand
AATAATTCCTCACTTTCTTCAATTTTATTACAGAGCATTTTGTTTGTTCTGAACCTAGTCAAGTTTTATCCTATCTGCGTCTTTATTCAGATAAGATCTTTATTGCTTGAGACTTAGTTTCTTCACATATAAAATAGGAATAATAAAATCTACTTTACATTTGTCTTTCCAGAATCAAATAAAGGACAGAAAAAGCTAGATTTTACAAGAAATAACTCAAGCTTATTTTTCTTTGATCATAATAGCACTGGAAATTCAAGCGATGATGCAAGCATTTCTTCAAAGTTCTCATGCAGTACCTCATTTGGAGCTGTGGCTACTTTATATGGGATTCTAATATGTATCTCCTTTCTCTGGCCTTTTTCTGCCCCATCTTACCCACTTATGGCTTCTATTTTCCCACTGAAATAAGAGTGAAGCATCAGCTGAGACTGAACAAGGGGAAGGTGTGTTTTTGCTTGAGCTTGAAAATATTGTTTCACATAACAACTTCTTGAAGTTACATCATTCTTTCTGGAGGGACCCCATAGGAAATGGAGTCTCATTTAAGTAAGTATTGATCACGTTTCATGATCACATGCATTAGTTTACTAAAAGCAAAACAAAACCAAATCTAACACACACACACTCCACAAACTTCTCAACTAAGATTAGAATGGGAAGAAGCACAAGTGGTGAGGTTTCAGAGGACATTATCATGCCACATGTGAATAGTGCTTTATATGATGTTTAGAACAAGTCAGGCATTTGAATAATTAGAGCCCTCCCGATACTGACCTTAAAATCATTTCTCAGAAGAGAAAATCAGAATGAGTAAAAAACAAAACAAAACAAAACAAAAACCACATGCAATTACACACACACACACTTGCAAGCACACATACACAGACACATAATTCAATAGATGACCCTAAAAAAAAATCCTAATTATGCCTACATTAGAATCATGCCAATGAAGTTAAATGGAGTGAGAACCAAGAGACACTTCCTCTTCTGGAAATTACTTTTTAAATAAAATGGGATTTTATAACCTTTGGAGAATTTCCCCATACCAAGATGAAGATGAACTTCATGTCTTGTGTTTGCAGTGTCAATTTGATTTTCCAGGTTGGCTAAAAGGGGTTTGGAGGGAATAACAGGTATAAGAGACTGGGATTTCTCAATAGGAAGATAATTGCATCAAGATGCAACCTGGCTATAGAGGGAAGCTGAAAGCTGTTGCTACAATCAAATATTTTTTTTGTTTGTTTAAGTATTTTAAGTATTATTGCTTTCATGACCTGAATTTCTAAGTAGAAATATTTTGAAAGCATTACACTTTTTGTATAGCATCAGATTTGATTCAATCCCAATCGCGTCATTATTAGTACCATATTTTTAACTCCCCAGTGATTCCAATTATTAAAATCTTAACATCTAAGATCCAATCCACAGTGTAATTTTTTTCTTGTCATTTTGTTGTCATTTTTTTCTTGTCAAAAATTTGCAGTCTCAGATTTTTAACCCCAAGTGCTAGTTTCACAATTGAAATGAGCCAGAAATAAATTTCAGCCTTCTCAATCGGGGGTAGGTTAAAAAAGAGTTATAACCATTTTACATAATTCCAAGAACAGTAGTTTCAGCATTGAGACACAGCTACTAATAGAAATCTGGTACGTCCCTATAGAAGAATACTGCCTAGTCTGAGATTCCAGAGGTTCCAAGTATTTGAAACATACTTAGCATGTTCTACTGAGGTGTAGAACAGAGGTTGAAAGCTCAAAAAATTCATGAGGGCTGTTTATTGGAATTGACTATATTGTGATATCTATTTCTATTTAGGGACCAATATATATGATCTGTTTGAGCCCCGATTTTGTTTACAAAGAATATACATTGGATATTCAAAGCTACCTAACTAATAGTAATGAAATATTTCAGAAATATGTATAGGGGCTGACTCTGTAAGTTGTAAAAAGATATAAATAGAAAGCCTATCAATGTTTATGTTAAATCTACCATATAAAATGCACTTTAGATACATTTCATTACATTTTTCCACAATAACTAATTATCTAGCTTAATTTCTCTTCTTCTAGAAGTTTATTTTTATTCACTATAAGACTAATTTATCTAATGTATCATCAGACTATCATAAGCAGACATATATTATTCCATATTGCATTGTGTTATAGCTATTTCAGTAATTTTTCTTTATTCACAAAAGATTTCAGCATTTCCCTTTCTGTATTCTTATTTATAAATAACATCAACAGCATTTTTTATGACAACAACATTCATGCAATTTTATCTGGTACTCTTACTTCTCAGATCTTCAAGTTCCTCAAGTCTTCTTTTCCACCTCTAAAACTCTGATTTTCATTGTTTTGCTCTCTGAATATCATACCCTATATTTAAATCTTACTTATGATTTTATCTCAACTCCAAGAAAATTTCAGCCACATAGGGACATCTACTAGAGAAACAAACTGCTTTTTCACTGCTTTCATCTTTCTATTATCATTTCCCTTCTAACTCAACTTATATTCAATAATGCAATAAAAAGTTGCTTCTTTACATAGAGTCTAAACCCCTTGCATCTTCCTTCATTTGTCACACATATCCATTGGAAATCAAGTCCATTAAAGGCAAAGTATTGGGTAATGAACTTTTACACAAATTTAGTTGAGTGCTTGAATGTGTGTGTGTGTGCGCGTATGTGTGTATATATATATATATATATATACATACATATATATGTATGCATGTATATATATGTATGCATATATACATGTATGTGTGTGTGTGTATACGGAGAGAGAGAGAGAGAGAGAGAGAGAGAGAGAGACTGTATATGAACTAACTACTAAATGGACTAACTTTAAGTTTATAATAACACATTTCAAGTGCGCCTCTAGCACTGCCTAATGATATGCAGTATTTTCTTAGCTCTTTCCATTTGCAATGGCTTGAGATAATTATTTTATACACTTCCCTTTCCTCTCATAACTTAAACACACCTTCCCCTTGTTCAGTCTCAGCTGATGCTTCACTCTTATTTCAGTGGGAAAATAGAAGCCATAAGATAAATTATATGTCACCTTCATACCACCAATTACATTTATCTACACATGCATACACACTCACATACACATTCTTTATGCTATAATGGATGTACTATATCTTTACCTATCTAAAACTAAAACTTCATTTGTGTTGGACTCCACTGGTTCCTGCTATTTAAAAATTTTCTTCTGTAAATATCCTCATACTTGCCTGCATTACCAATGTTTTTCTCTCTTGTACTAATCTCTAATAGGAAAGTGTGTTGAGACATTTATTTCTGGGGCTGTAGAATTTACTTAAAAAAATCTCTTGATTAAAGAAAAAGTTTCTGAGACATTATAGGTATGGTATAACAGGGATAATTTTGTAAGTCTGATTGAGTTTCATAAACTATTAAGACAAATCCTCAGGCATTCAACAATTAAGAGAAACTGGTAAATCATACTGATATATGGACCCTTGACAGCTGTGGGACTTTCAAGGCATTTGTTCATCTCAGTAACTTACACATACTGAATTCAGATGGACTCATGTGGACAAGGAAAACAAAAAGGTCTCTCTTTTTAAAATTTTATTAACTATTTTAAGTACATATTTGACTTAAAGAAGTATGTGTACATTAGTTTAAAATTAAAACTGCATTTTCATCTGGTACTCTTACCAGATGAAAAAGAGAGTGATATAAAGAACTTACAAAGGTTAAAGAGAGAGTGATATAAAGAACTTACAAAAGGAGAGAATAAAGCCAGGATCTTCAAAAGTCTTTACCTTTAGTGAAAAATAGGACTAGAAGAAAAATTGCATTGCTGGCTATGCTCTGGGTGGGACACCGTGCCTTCTCATGTCTCATAAACATAAGCCTGACCTTGGATAGGTCTGAAGTTTGAACTTAATCTAATCTCAACTCAACAAATTAATTTCAAATGCTCAGAGATAGAGACAATTTTAGAACATCTGACAGAATAAGTGTAAATAAGCACTGCTGGTGTATATTTTTACAGTATTCTCATAAAGTACTGCTGTTTGAAAATGAATATACAAATCAAAGTTATGAAACACAAAAGGAAAAATATGAGCACAAATGAGAGTCAGTAGTAGAAAAAGCTCAAAGGAATACAAACATTGGATAATATATATGTTCAAAATGTTTAGAAAAGTAAAAGAGACTTATAAATATGAACCAAAAATAGGATACTAGTTTAATAGATAAAAGACAAATATTAAAAATTTTAAATCATACAATTGGACTTGTAAAAATTACATGTGGATTGATAAAACAGCAGTTGGGGCAAAGTAACATTTTGTGGGAAAAAACAGTATATCTAAAGAAATTATTTAGAATTCAAACAGAGAAAAAAGAAGAAAAAATGAAAGAGAATACTAAAAGCTTTTGTAGCAAAAAATAGAAAGTTTAGGATAAGAATAATACAAAAACAGACATACTAGAAAAAGAACCTGAGGAAAAGTAAAAAACAAACAAACAAAAAAACAAAAAAACTAATGCCTGAAAGTGTTTCAGGTTTAAAAACAAAATAATAATTCTCAGATTTTGAAATTATAAAATATTTGTAAAAATAAATGAAGAGAAACCCACACCTAAGTACATTGTTGTGCAAAAAAAAATGAGAGAGAATACCATTTGAAATCAGTCAAAGAGAAAACCCAGACTATCTACTAAAGTATAAAATTTAAATCAACAGTGTTCTTCCCATCAACAAAAATGGAAACCTCAAGACACAAAAATAATAAATTCCTTTAATATACCGAGAAAAATTATTCTCAAACCACAGTTGATTAACTAACTAAACAAACATTTAAGAACTGAAGAAATTAAAATTATTTCCTACATATAAACACATTTACGCATGCACAGAAATACATATTTAAAAACTTACAAGCAAAAGGTCCTTTTGAAAGAAATTTCCTCTATAATATGCTTCAGGATAAAAAGAAATCTCAGGGGAAAAAAAGGGTTTTATTTATCTAATAATATCTCACTTTGACTTTAGTTTTTGGCAATTTTGCTCTGTGCATACTACTTACTTCTTGTTTCATAATTATATATGGACTCTAAAGCAGTTGTTTCAGGTTGGAACATAGAGGACTCACA
The DNA here is from genome assembly GCF_000151845.1 of Pteropus vampyrus. Lineage (NCBI taxonomy): Eukaryota > Metazoa > Chordata > Mammalia > Chiroptera > Pteropodidae > Pteropus > Pteropus vampyrus. The sequence goes on along the minus strand of NW_011888868.1, from coordinate 4,687,827 downwards.
GGGAAAATTTTATTATCCTTGGAAGTGGCCACTTCATTCATATATCATTGTCAGACTGAGTCACACAGCTTCACCTGATGGAATGGGAAGGCTAAACGGTGGTTGAATTATCACTTACTAAGTACAACTCACTTATAATGGAAATGGAGGAAAACTTTTGATGTTCCACCATTACAACACAATATGAACATTTACCAAGTTCTCTCTTTCTTAGCGGACTGTTTTGTTTAAGTGTAACACATATTTTATTAACCAAAGAGTAGTTAATAATTTTATAATATTGTAAACATAGTTAAATTATTTTACACCTGGAAAGGACTGAGTGACTGCACATGCTTTTTTTTTTTTTTTTA